>NC_081185.1:128653317-128739007 GCF_029867415.1 Vicia villosa
AAATCTTATGTTTTCAAAGCAACTAAACCGACTTGGACTCGATGAAGCTACTAAATCTTCATCACTGCGAATCACTTGCACGTTACCGGTATAAAGATAATGGCGAAACAAAAGAAATGGGTGAGATATTAAATCAATATAAACAAGTGTATGATAAACAATATATTAGATTAGAATCATACAATTTTCACCATTTTATAACAACAATATAACAATAAGCAACAAATAACTTAATAACAACAACAAGACAACTTTAATCAACTAACACATCAACATAGCAACTGAAATTAACACAACTTAGTAACAACAACAACTTTAACACACAACTCAAGATGCGACTCAACTGTGCACATGCATGTGGTACCATTGGAGTAGAACTCCCAACTTAGAAATTGCCAGTTTATCGAGGCATCAAGGCATAAGCCTTTGTTGCTTATTTGCCAATCCAGGCCAACATGGTGAGCATAGCTCCAACTTAAAAATTGTCAATCCAGGCAAACTTAAAGATGCAAATGTATGAATGCAACAATCACATACAACAACAACAATCATCGCAAGGCATAGGCCTACATCAACAATATACCAATAAATAGAGGTACTCAACGTTGCTTCAACACTGGCCATAGACCTATAACTTGATCAACTTATCAACAATAACTTATAACATACAACTCAATTCAATCAACATTGGTCATAAGACATGCAACTCAGTAATTCCCACAAACCGGGACAAGACAACTTATTCAATTGTACCTGCAAATCAACTTATTCGACATAATTCCAACCAAATAAACCAACCAAAAATATCTATAAATACATACGAACTACTCAGACAATTTTCAACTAATTCCGGACAACTAATTATACCTCTTAATTTGGCTAATTCGGCTATTCGGCATTGTTTCCATTAACTGTTATCACCACTACTTACTGACACGGCTTTTGTTAATTAACTTACCGATATAATGTTCCTGCTATAACAACTAGATTACTACTAAATTACTGCTAGCTAATTATTCCAGTTTGCTAACATATTAATTCCCGCTAAATTCTGCTATTATATTGTTCCAACATTTACTGCTATCAGTACTCCAATCAACCACTTATCATGAAATTATTACCAAAATATCTCTGTTATTTAATTCTCTTATTACTTACTCATTAATTCTGCTACTCGTCAGTTGTCATACTACTACTCTAATAATGCTACCACACATTTATCCTACTCTGCTATTTGACTGGCTCTGCAAATTAATTACTAAGAGTCTTGCTAATAATTATTTCAGCCTGCACATAACTACTAAATTGATTCTACTAAAACACCAATTGCTATCGATTTCATTAAAACTACGGTTCATCATATACCCGATTATAGAGATTGAACCCCACCCTTACCTCGGAATGACGGTCTCTCCATAATTTTTCGATCGAATCCGCTTTGCCGCAGCTTCCAATTTCCGTGCTCTGCAACTTCCGCATTCTTCTTCTCTACAAACCCTTGTTCCTCTTTTTCACTACTTACAGTACAAAAACTTATTTCATCTTTTCTTTTTAATTCCAACCACCCAAAAATAATACTCTTAATGGGCCTATTATCTACACCTCCTTATATGATATTTAACACACAACAACTAAATCCAACAAAATAAAATAATATTCTCATAAAACTAATATTAATTCTCCGACTAATCCGACCATCCACTTAACAGCTCTAATCAAAATATCAATCCAATTACGCCTTTAGAATAATACCGATAATTTCCAACTTCGACTAATTCCAACAAATAAACCCTTAATTAATTTAATAAAACAATTAATTAAATCCGTGGCGTTACAACTCTCCCCCACTTAAGATATTTTCGTCCTCAAAAATTTATCCGACATAACCATCCTCAACTTCGCTTCTAACTCTCTGATCCCCAGTTATGTTTGGCAACACTCCGACTACTACAACAACTCAACATGATTTAAATCCAATCTCAATTATTTGACACCTTTGCGACATACCTGTTAACAACTTACCACCTCAGGAATCTTTCGACTTATCAACACTTAAAGTAGCAATAACTATAACACGTTTATACGTGGAGATACAATTTTATCTCATCATCTTAGCAACATAATCATCAATGCTCAGCAATATCTTGACATATCGACTTTTAAGGTAGTAACAATCATAATCCTCTTATATTTGGGTATTCAACGTCACGCCATTACCATATTAACAACATTCTCAACACCAAAACACATACATACTTTCTTTCCCATAATTGTACATGTCAATTTTCATCAAAACACCAACAACTATCTTTGCCTCGTCATATCACTCATATAGTGACATCAACATAGCCAACATACTCAACTCGGGCATATTATGAATCATTACTTCTTACTTACAGTAACCAACAACAACATCGTGACAACGGAAAAAAATCACTATAACGTCAACTTAACAGCTTAACTCAACAAATATGCGCACAACTTACCATCAATCAATAACCATAAGGACATCCTTATAGAATCAAAAAAATCTACGAGAAAGCACAGTACTCTAGCACATCACGCTTCAGCTGCGCAATTCTGATTATCCATCTTAAGCCACCGTCCTTACTAAAGTCTTCGTCAACTATATGCTATCTCGCCTATAAACCAGTTTCTCCTACTTGTTCATTACTTCTCAACATTTTCCTGGATACTTTTCTATTAATCCACACCAACCACAGAGAAATTATCTTCACGACATAACATTCATCACTTTATGCGCTATCAAGCTAGTAAGATACATCTATATCATTCAATCACGATTTTGTCTACTATCAACAAGAGATTAAGGGTGATCAAGTCCTCAATTTGTCAATAGATAGTGGACAACCATAATGGAGTATAAACCACCGTTACCAACTACAATAGTGTTCCTTTAGAACTTGTACTCACGTCACCAAAAGCATTAGAATTCAATAACTTCCAAAATCATCCAAAAACACTAACACCGACGTCTTGCAGCTACCTACTAAAATACCTTTGACGATACATCAGAAAAAAATTCTTGTACACCTTTATCTACACTACTAGGAAGGCTCTAGCAAGGTTATTTTCTTGGAAGTCTTTGGTATCCAGAGAAAGCTTCAGTCATGACATCTATAGGCATCTAAACTGGATTTTCTTGAGCTTTCTTGGGGGAAACTTGGGCTTGGCTGGTGACTTGGCCTTGGATGGGGGTTTCTTCTATATAACTTTCATTGTGGAAGGGGTGTTGACCTTTACATGCTTCTTCACTTTTTCACGAGTGACCACAAGCGCCACATCAACTCTCATCTCCTCCTTAGACTTATCTTTAGACACCAATTTGTGTGAGTCCTCAGTAGATTCTTCCTCTTCTTCTAAAACCTTCTCTTCCTCCTCATCAATGTTTTCATCCTCCTTCTGGTCATCCATATCATTACCTTCCTCGTCTTCATCATCCTTTTCATTATTAATTGTCAAGCATCAACTTTGTCATCCTTCTCTTTTTTTATCAATGTTGTCAACATCCGTCTAGGCGTCTCGCCATCATCCTCCTCCACCTTTTCTTCTTCGTTAATTTTTTTTTTCACCCTTACATATGCATCAGCCACCAACTCCTTTTTATCCTTAGCAGCTTAGGTCAATAACCCATTTAATGTTCTCTCATCGTCCTCATCAAAACTTTTTTCATCAACAATTTTAACTTCCTCCTCATTCTTCTCAGGAATGTCTCCCATTGGCACAACACATGTCTTTACTCGTTTAGGTTTCTTGTCTTTTCTTGCCCTCTGCATAGGCTTCTCACAGTTTTCCTCTTTAGGCACGCCAAAGCTAGACGCTCTTGGTGTTCCAAAGTACATAACATTCTTTTGACTCTTACCCTTATTCTTCTCATTGTACGCTTCCTCAACCTTCTCTTCTTGGTCATTTTTTTCTAGTTCCCCTAGAATATGGTCTGGGAAAACCGGTACAACCTCATCATTATAATTCCATTGGTTCAAATTCATCTCCCACTCAAATTTATCTTTCAAAAACAGTGAAGGTTGAGGAAGTCGACACCTAGACCTGAGAAGTTGACATCCCACTTCTTATCAGTGTAATGAAAAATAACAGTCACACACCCTATGACCAAGGGAACCCAAATAGAAATATTACACTTTCCAATACACAATACTTATTTAAGAACCATAACTAAGAATAATACTTAATCTTGCTTAAATGCTTTGATCAAGAATAATGTTCAACTCTCTTGCTTAAAAGCTTCAAGAGTGAGAACACACGTCCACCTCAATGTATCAGAAGATACATGACTGACACAAAAGAAAATAACACATGAAGAACTTGAGAGACTCACAAAACAACAACCCTTATTTCACCCATGGTTTCCCTTGTGAGAATGCTTGCAAAACTAAGAGTGAATAAAATATAATTAAAAGTAAAGTATAATTAAAAAAAGTAAAAAATTAGTTAATAAAATATAAATTTTAAAATAAATAAATAAATCAAACAAAATTCCACGTGAATTAAAAATTAATTAAAAATTAATTAAAAATTAAAATAAAATTCCACGTGGACTGCCACATAGGCAGCAAGAGAGAATCTTTGCTGCAATGTGGCAGTCAGGGGGTTATTTAATCTGGAAATTGCAAGAGGAGTTTTCGAAAAAAAACTTTACCAGGGGCTAAAATCAAATATCGCTAACATTACAGGGGGGTGTTGTATATTTAACCCTAAAAAAAGAATGGGATTAATATGAAGAGATATGGGAATGGATTAAAAGTAAAACCATAGTGCCCAGATGAATTTTTTTATCTTTATGGGATTTCATCTTGATGATCCATCAGAAGAATGATAAAATCATAACCTCTACATAATGGATACCTTGAGACTTACATCTAAGGGTGTTCAAAACCAAACCAACCCAATAGAAAACCGCAAACCAAACCGAAACCGCAAAAAACCGCATTTGGTTCGGATTAGTTTGGGTCATCTTTTAATAAAACCGCACGGTTCGGTTCGGTTTGCAGTTTGTATTTTGTAAACTGAATCAAACCGCATTATGTTACCATCTAAATTTTACTTAACTTACATTCAACCCAAACTTAAACCTATTATACCTTAGCCTTATGATTACCAATAATTTTCTTATCCTTACACATATAATTTCAGTCCCGGTCTTCTCAAATCTCTAATAATATTATTGCACCTTCTTTGCCACATTATCTTCCTTATGTAAATGTTCCGTATTTCAGTTTCGTTTTTATCGCACATCTTCTTCCCTAATCCCTCAACACTTTTTTTCTTTTTCACCTTCAGTAATCTCTTGTCTCTTGTATTTTTTTTAATTCATTATAATAATTTTTATATTTTTTTATGTTATTATTTTATGTTTAATATTTCACTTTTGTCTAATTTAATTTTAACATATTAAAATGAAACTTGTTGTCAAAAACGACAAGTTTTGTTGTTATTTGATAGTGTATGAATGTCTAAATACAAAATTATGTTGTCATCTATATGTGTATGTATGGCTCAACAAAATATTTGTAAAAAACCGAATCAACCGAACCGAACCAAACCGCATTAGTTTGGTTTGGTCCGTATTTTTTTTAAAAACCAACTGAACCAAACCAAACCGCACGATTTTTTTCTCTTGCAGTTCTGATGATTTTTTCTGTCAAAATCGCCCAAACCGCACTGCGAACATCCCTACTTACATCCACAAATCAAAAATAAAATAGATGGAGAGAGAGAGAGAGAGAGATTAAGTCACAAAATATAATAAAAGAAGAAAATGGATTTAAAAATGGTCAAATATTAAGAAATTATTGATGAAATAATTAAAGAGTATCATAACACCAAATAAATTTCAAACAAGACCATATTAAAATCATAAAAAAGTAATTAAGATTTTTAAAGAAAGGCCTCATAACTTTCACAAACTAAATACTAAAAAAATGATAAAAATGATTAATTAATTAATTGGACTTTATTGATGAAATACACAAAGGGTATTGTTGTAATAAACTAGATTGTCCACCCGTGCTCCGCACGGATATCTTAGAAATAAAATTACATTATTTTATAATAATTCATATTAAATATTTATATTTGCATATAAATTTAGTTTATAGTCCATTTAGCTTATGTTTGAAATTATACTTTTAATTTTTTAATTAGAAACAATAATATCTATTATGGTTGCATTTATATATTAAAACATTAAGACTATGTTTGGGAGTTTGGAGGGGAGGGGAGGGGAAGGCTTCCAAAAATGAAATTTTAAAAAAATATAAAAAAATATTTGACATTTTTTGAAAAAATGATTTTGTTTAAAATGATAAAAGAGTCATTATCATTACTAAATTTTTAATTTTCAGAATAGTATAACAACCTAAAAGATATTTGGAAAATTTATGTAAGCCCTTCAAAACCCTCCAAAACCCTCCTTCAATACAATTTTTGAGTTCCCCCATTTTATGGAGTTTTTGGTGTTATGAATAAACTCAAACCCTCCAAAACCCTCATACCCAAAATCTTTTTATCCTTTTCACCCAATTCTTCCTATTTTTTTCAAAGTCCTCCCCTCCCTTCCCCTCCAAACTCTCAAACATAGCCTAAGGGTATAAAAATATTATTACTTGAACTATAATAAGTTTAACATTTAATTTATAATTTATATTAATTTTTGTATAAATGAATATAATTGTAACAATCGTAATATCGTAGAAATAAAAAAATTAGATTTAAAATAAATGTATTTATGTACAACAATTGCATATTTATAGTTAATATACTAAAAATATCAAATTTGAGAAAAAAAATTTTCACTACAATTGTGAAAAATATGTAGCTATTAAAATTTCAAAAGCACAATTATTTTACGTTCTAGTAAATCACGTTATTCTATATATAAAACATTTACATGTAATAAATTTATATAATACACAAATGGTTGAATATGCAATTATTGATTTTATTTTATTAATTAGATCATATAGTATTGATTAAATAAATATTTTATTAATCAGCACTATTATTAATTTTATTTTAGAGTGAAGACCCATTTTGGTCCCTCACAAAAACTACAGAACCCAAATTAGTCCTCCACAAAAAATAGGACCCGATTTAATCCCTTACAAAATATAACCGGGTCATATTAGTCCTTCTGGGGATATTTTTTTTAAACCGGTTTTTTCTTCTACTTTTAAACCGTGACTGGACCGCCAAGTCGTATTTTATTTTTCATTTTTCATTTTTTAAATACTAAATTGATTTTTATTTTTAATTTCGATTTTATTTTTAAACAATTCAGATTTTAAAATACAAAAAAAAGATAAGATTTGTTCTGAAAAGGAATCGAACTTAAGACATTTAGGTCACATCCTATGCCTTTACCACTATGCCAACGTACACTTGTGACAAATAATTCGCATGATTTATAGTAATATTAAACAATTCTAAATTTAAAATATAAAATATAAAATTTGTACCCATGAGGTCTCAAACTCAAGTCCCTTCAAATTTAATGATAGTCACTTCACTGTAAATATGAAAAGTGATTTAAGAGCGGGTGAATCAGTTAGATTAATCGGTATTAGTGAATTTTTCTCGATTATGAATGTTAGCAATATTGTTCTAATTTTTTCGAAATTGTTATAATAGTTTCAAAAAAATCAAAACATTGTTAACATTCATTATCGAGAAAAATTCACTAATATCAATTAATCTAATTCATGCAACCCCTCTTAGATTACTTTTCATATTTACAATAAAGTGACTACCATTTAATTTGAAGGGACTTGGGTTTGAGATCCCGTAGGTATCAAAATTTATATTTTTTGTTTTAAATTCAGAATTGTTTAATATTACTATAAATCATGTCAATTATTTGTCATCAATGTACGTTGATATAGTGGTAAAGGCATAGGATGTGACCTAAATGTCTTGAGTTCGATTCCTTCTAAAATAAAATGGAAATTAAAAATAAAAATCAATTTAGTATTTAAAAAATGAAAAATGAAAAATAAAATACGACTTGGCGGTCCAGTCACGGTTTAAAAGTAGAAGAAAAAACCGGTTTGAAAAAAATATCCCCAGAAGGACTAATATGACCCGATTATATTTTGTAAGGGATTAAATCGGGTCCTATTTTTTGTGGAGGACTAATTTGGGTTTTGTAGTTTTTGTGAGGGACCAAAATGGGTCTTCACTCTTTATTTTATTAATTAGATCATATTAACTTTTATTAAATAAATATTTTATTTATTAGCATTATTATCAAATTTCGAATACCAATTAATTAGAATAATAAAAGGCAAATTTGACGATTTTGCTTTGAAACAATAATCCACTTTACTATATTGAAAATAAAAGGACAATCAACTTTACTATATTGAAAATAAAATGACAATCAACTTTACTATATTGAAAATAATAGGACAAATCAATTGCACAACATGCTTGCAAATCCCAATTGTTCTGATTATTCTCATTTTCGTTCGACTCCTCTCTCCAATGTGGCTGTCATTCCTGGCGAAATGAAAATGAAAATTCATCAAAACCAAAACAATAACAAACAAACAACATCAATGAACCACATATTATCATCACACTTATCACTGTATAATTTATATATTCTCCTTTCTTCCGAGCATTCAAATCAGGTAAAAATTTGCATTTGAAGCCCTTAACACACTAACCCAATTTAAAAAACTCACATAATATAGACTTGGGATCAACCCATTCAGGTAAATTAGTTTCCAACACCACTAAATAACACAAACTTGTTAAGAAAAGAGCATGAAATAGTTTCCAACACCACTAAATAACACAAACTTGTTAAGAAAATAACATGAAAAAGAAAGAGGAAGAATAAAAGAAAGATGATGGTGAGAATATGAGTTTTGGTGGAAACCCTAGCAAAGTGATTTGGAAACCCTATTTGCATTTTTTTCTCTTGTCGAAGTTGAAGAGATCCGATGAAGTTGATAAGCAGACAGATTTGAATCCAAATATATAGGTGGGAGTGAGAAGGAAAAAGTCTATCTAGATCTGCAAACGAAGTTATTAGATTTACGGTTATTTATGGGATATGTGATATGTAACGGTTGTAGGAACCGTTTTTTGCATATGGAAGATAAGCTATTTTGTAACCGCTGTAGAAGGAGAAAGATGCACCAAATGTGAAATTATCGTAGGAGTTGGAAGAAGAAATATCACGTTAGATATTTTACCCATTAATAAAAAATAGTAACCGAAAAAAACAGAAATAAAATATTGCATTAAAATAGTAATTTATGGCACCTTTAATGAATAGTTAAAGAGATGAAAAAAACTAAAAATTAAAAAGTTGTAGGTGGTTATGAAATAGAAAAGATATATATATATATATATATATATATATATATATATATATATATATATATATATATATATATATATATATATATATATATATATATATATATATATATATATATATATATATATATATATATATATATATATATATATATATATATGGGACGACTCAAGTGAGAACACTTGGTTATTATGAGAAATGAGAACAATGAATCACGACCATTAAATTTTAATTCTGTTGATTTTAATGGACTGGATTGGTTTCTCTTTCTTTGGTTTCTCTTTCTTATTTCTCATAATAACCAAGTATTCTCACTTGAGTCGTCCCCATATATATATATATATATATATATATATATATATATATATATATATATATATATATATATAATAGTAATAATAGTAATAATATTAAAAGATATTTATTAATATTTTTTAATATTTCTTATGATATATAAAAAAAATTATTTGATAAACTAATTTTCAAAAACAGTTTAAAAATTTTAAAAAATTAGTAATTTGAACTTTAAAAATATAAATAAAAAATATATTTTATTAAATGCCAAAATTAAAATTTGAATTATATAAAATTAAATACATGATTTAGCCCCAGAATGAAATTGAGACAAATTCAATTTTTATAATAATTTACACCAAAATATATTATTACTATTAAAATTAGAGAAATATTAAAAAAAGTCATTTGGTAAATTATTTTTCAAAAACAGTTTTAAAATTAAAATTAAATTTGTTAATTTAAATTTTAAAAATTATTATTCTAATTTATATAAATGAATTTTTTTTAAATTATATTTCATCATTTAATTTTGAGTTATATAAAATTAAATATATGATATAGTCACTAATTAACAATTTATATAAAATTAGGAATAAAGTTTTAAATAGTTTTATTCTTACTTGGTTTCTTTAAATTTTTGTTGAGCAGTAATTATTAATATTTTTTTTTACTTTTATATTATCATAATTGTAGTATATTAGTTATAATTAAAGTGATTATAAAATGGATTTTGTTATTGTTATTAATATTTATTTTTAATAAGGGACAATTTATTATGTTATTATTATTATTATTATTATTTATTTTTAATATAGGATCAATTTAGTAAATAACACATTAGGGTTTTTGTTAAGAATAGCTATCATGGTGACACGTGGCTAGAGAATAGCTATTATGATGACACGTGGCTACGGTTGCCATCATGACAACCTTCCATTTATATATATTAAGATTCATTATATTTGTAATAAATATAATAAATATATGGGTTATGGTAAATATATTTATTATAATAAATATATTTATGGTAATTAATTCATTATTTTGTAATAAATTTATGGGTAATGGTAAATGAGACCTAAATAAATAAAAATTTTCTTAAAAAAATGATAGAATAATATATTTATGAAATAACTATCTTATTGGTAAAAATAAAAAAACTTAAATATATAAGAAAAGAGAGAGTCCATTTTTTAAAAACTTACTCTTTATTATAAAATAACTATCTTATTTGTAAAAAAATTAAGAGAAATGATTATTTAATATAATATTAAATAATTTTTTTAATTATAGTATTCATTTCAATTACATAAATTTTATTTTTTTTTCGAATTCAATTACAAATAAAATATGTCAACTAATAAATTACTAAACAAACCTACAATATAAAATTTCTTAAATTTAAGATAGTATATTTATTTTCAAAGTAATCATTAAGAGATAGTACCATGATTACCTATTATACGTTTTAGTAGACCCTATTATACATTTTACTAAAAAAAAACTATTTTAATAATTTTATTTATTGCAGACCATTCATTACGGTATTGATAAAACCAAATTTATTATGACCTGCCTCCACAACTTGGGAAACCTACACGCCTCTTTTACGGTAAAACCTTCAAATTCCAAGATGCTTCAGCAATTTTCAATTCAACTCCATCGTGTTATGTTCCAATTTTTTTTATATCCCACCTTGGGAGATAATTTTCCTATTTACAATACTTCATTTCTCTTTCACCGTGGTTCTAGCTTCCCTTCAATTGTTATTAAAAAATTGCTATACTCTTACTTATCAAGCATTCATTCATATATCAACCGATTATTATATGCAAGACAACCACAGTTAATATGTGTTTCATTTGGCCTACATTTATTCATCCGTGAAATCCTATCAATTTGATAAGTAAAGTTTTATCGTCCAATATTAATCATTTAATTTTATTATTTTATCATAATCATGGTTGTTGTTTAATTTTTTTTATTTGAAGTTATATCAATGAAATAAATATTTTTAATATTATTTATTTATTAACAAAATAATTAATTTTTTTGATAAAATATTAATTGTCTTTTTTAATTAGAATATATTTATCTCTACCTTCCATAGAGTACCTTGAGATAAATCATTTTTTGGTTATCCAACGATCAATTGGAGACCTAAAAAATTATATAATCAAAATTATAGAATGAATAAAGTTTTATGATAAAATTTAGGTGAATTCTTATCTACCCAACACAAAAAGTTGGGTAGAGTTACATTTATTGTAAAATGCATTGAAAACAACCAAAAAGTGTATCATTTAATAAATAATTAAAGATGATAAAATTAAATGGTGTTATATGATTGATTGAAGGTACACTACCCAACTTTTTTAGATGGGTAGAGAAGTTGTCCCCTAGAATTTAACATTTATACTAAAAAAAATAGTCATTAATATTTTTTTTTACAAAAAAAACATGATACAATTATGATGTATAAATACATAAATTTCTTATGAAAAACATACATTTTTCGACTGACCAAAACTACTTATAAAATTACATTTAACATGAGACAATTATGATTGATGAATACATAATTTCTTATAAAAAATGTTATTCTTTTTGTATTTTATATACATTTTTAACCATCACTATATTATATTAATTTACTATTTATAATGACATTGTATGAACCGTGCGGACGCACGGGTAAATTATTTCTTAATTATTTTCTTTATTTTTCTACTAAAATATATATTTTTCTACTAAAATATATATTTTTCGACGGGGCAAAACTACTTAATGTGTATATATTTTATTTACATTTTTAACCATCATTATATTATATTTATTTACTACAGATAGATAAATACTTAATTATTTACTTTATTTTTTATATGGACATATTAACCTATAATTGATATTTTTGAAAAAATAAATCTATTAAATATATTGAAATTTTTATTTAAAATAAGTAAAAAGATTTCAAATGTTTATAATAAGATAGAGTTATGAGTGACAATAAATAAAATTTGGACAATAAATAAAATTTGGACAAAAAAGTTTGGTACCTGTTACCAAATCAAATAAATATAATCACATATATTATATTTATTTATTATTCATAATATTGTGTAATCCGTGCGAACGCACGGGTAGATGACTACTCACGATAGATTTATAACTATATTGTATGATGTGTGCGAATGCACGGGTAGATGACTAATTAATTATTTTATTTATTTATTCTACTAAATTATATATTTTTAACTAAATTAAATTAATATTTATATGACAATTATAATTTCAAATGTTTTTTATTTTTAATTTATGTATCTTTTATGTATATTTATTAACCATCATTATATATTTATTTTTTGTTTATATCGACTTTGCGTTCGCACGGGTCCTTTACTAGTACACAAAGGGTATCGTTACACCAAATGAAAATACCAAAAAATATTCAGAGGTCAAACCCAAGTCAACAAGTGTTAACAATTTCATAATTTTTGGAAGTCAAAAGACAAATTTAAATCAATTAAAATAAAGCTAACAAAGCAAAAATCAAGAAAAATATCAGATCTCAGAATAAAATTCCAAAAAAAATACTCATTAAGTCAGAAAAAGGATAAAGAAATTTTAAGAATTTTTTGGGAATTTTTAAATGTGATTTGGTATTTTAAAAATGAATTAAAAATAAATAAAAATTAAAAGAAAAATAAAATTAAAAAATAAAATAAAATAGTGAACAGATGCAAGCAGATCCCACAAAACACATGTGCTCACTGATTTAAGGCGTCACATGAGATTCCTTAACCGGCGTGGCCAAGGGAACGGTCAGATCTACGTGTTCTACCATAGATCTTGGTTAATGTGCAATAAAATGAATTAAAAGGTCAAACAGCTCAGACTAAACTAAATGGTAAGCATCCAACGACTTAAATCAATGGAATAGTTCAGTTCACCTGAGATCACCTTCTGATCATCTTCTCAGGCGAGCTTCACCGAAGTTTTTCAAAAAGGTAACCAAAAGTTACCAAATTAACATCAACAGATGTGTTACTTCAAGACGAAAACAAACATCACCTCGCGAAACATTTCGTTAAACCATAGCTTACTCAATTTAGAAAAAAAAACAGAAGAACTTTGAAAAGGATCTTTGAAAATACAAAGGGTTAAAGCATCAGTTCAACAAAATTGAACATCCAGATAGTATCAGCAAGTTACGAACTACATTGTGGTATCAAAAATGAAGCAAATGGTTGCTTCAAACTACCTGTTCAAAGTAAGAAAAAGAGCTCTGAAACTGGACTTGGTCTAAGCAAATTAGGGCACAATTCTTCAATGTAAGATAATGAGAAGCTTCACTGAAGTGCAAGGAAGCTTTTGTGATGCTTAATTTGGATTGAAGAAAAAGTTTGGAGTGAAGATGAATTTGAAGATTTGAGGTGTATGGTGAAGTTATGGCGAAGTGAATTTGGTTCTCCAAGCTTGCGGAAACGAGTGGAATATGATGCTTATTTATAGGTGAAGTGAATATGATGCCCAAGCGTTCCAATTGAATCTAAACTCGCGTGATTCCATGTGCAACCGAAAATAAGAAATATGTGACTTGGAGAGCATCAAAACTCCACTAATCCTTGCATTTTGAACCTTAAAAAACTTATAGGAACTTATCACATTTGATTAGGCACGAAATTAGACAGTTGATGGGTACTCCATAAATCATGTTGAGGGACATGAGTGACCTAGAAGGAATTTTCCCATCCTGCGTAATAGAATAAATGTCTAAGGGCCTAATATTGAATTAGACAAGGATGACACGATTTATGCCTTGTGTTCAATATAGACATGAGGGCAAAATGATAATTGTACGCGCAAGCATTATCACAGAAATTTTGTCATATCACATGACATTTTCGTCATCACTATAGTCATCCTATCAGCCAAAACTTTAGTAACCAACTTATACAAAATCCCAACAGAGAAGTCGGTCTAAAATCTCTCAGCCTCAAAGGAGAGTTAATCCTTGGGATAAAGGCAACCAAAAAAGACAACAAACTCTTAGGCAAGACAACATACTAAAAAGCTTATTGAACATATCAAACACTAACTTAACCATCCCCCAAAACTTCTTATAAAAGGAAAAATTGAAACCATATGGGCCCAGACTCTTTAACCCATCAATCCTAGAGACCACTCCACCCAACTACCCAAGCAAAACCTAAATGATAGAGACTCAACCTCCTCTAATGACAGACATGTAAGGGGAACTTAACAAGGGTAGGCATATAATCCACTGAATTAGCGAAATAATCTTTAAAAAACCTAGAAACTTCCATCTCCCCTGGGCACTTTATCCACCCACCCATCTCCAACACGAAGAACAACCTGTCTATTTCTATGCTTCCTCTACTTAACACAAGCATGAAAGTACTATACATATTAATAGGTAATGTGAAACTTAACCATACCTGCTTGAAACCCCCCCCCCAACTTTAATATATTTTATTTATTATATTTATTAATAAGAGAATTTTAGTAAATTTGACTTTTTTATTATTCTAATTAGTACAATTAATTACTACATCGTTCTAAATTACTGTGAGATATTGGATCAAATTCTAGTATGGTCGAAGGGTAGATTCTTGGTTCGACTATTTGACAGCATCTTAGTATGACGTTGAAGTTTGTTCACGTGTTCTAGTCAAAAGCCTGCAATGAAGTAGTCGAACTATGCTCAAGTATGCAGTAGTCGAAATGCTAGAATTGTTAGCATGTTGAATTGGGTCTGTTTGTTAAGCCCAATTATTTAAGCTAACTTGTTCCCTGAGTTATCTTGTGTAATGGGTCTGTGTGTAAAAGCTCATTAGTTTAGTGTGTTAGTTTTATTATAAATAGCATACTAGTCTCTCATCATTGCATACTGCAAATTCTAATTAGGATGAGAGAGTTTATTTTTTATTTTGTAACACTTATAATCTTATTTCAAAGAGAAGGTAAGAATAGCATTTTATAACTAATTTCATTGTGTTCTTCTTGCTTCTCTCTTTCTTACCCTTGTGAGTTTCTAACCCAGAAAAGAAACCTATTATACTTTGTTCTTGGCATTGATTTCACAATAAATTGGTGTGGTGAGCGCGTAGAAGAATTCCGTCAAAAAAGTATGAGATTGAAAAGTTCACCGGAGTGAACGATTTCGGTCGGTGGCGCTTGAAGATGAAAGTCTTACTGGTTCAGCAGGGTTGTTTAGAAGTTGCATGAAGAAAGCTAGTTTATTCCCTTGATTTTATAGAATTTGTTCCAAGGTGGAGATTTGTGAGATATTGGATTGAACTCTAGTATGGTCGAAGGGTAGCTTCTTGGTTCGACATTTCGACGGGATCTTAGCATGTCGTCAAAGTATGTTCACATGTTGTAGTCCAAGGCTTGTAATGGTGTAGTCGAAGTATGCAGTAGTCGAAATGCTAGGATTGTTAGCATGTCGAATTGAGCTTGTTTGTTAAGCCCATTTGTTTAAGTTAGCGTGTTCCCTGAGTTAGCGTGTTCCCAAAGTTAGCTTGTTTAGTGGATCTGTGTGTAAGAGCTCATTAATTTAGTATGTTAGTTTTATTATAAATAGCATATTAGTCTCTCATCATTGCATACTACAAATCCTGATTAGGGTAAGAGAGATTATTTATTATTCTGTTACACTTGTAATCTTGATTTCGCACATGAAATATTGTTCAAAAATTGATGTCATTTTAGATGTTAAGGATTTTTTTAGGTTTTTTCTTCACCCACCTCCTAACCTTCTTGCCCACCCCTGGTGAATTTACCACAATACCCCTTGTTTCGGAAGTTCATTTCCGAAACGGTACTTTTTTTTGGAAAAAAGGTGTTTTCGGAAATGAACTTCCGAAAACCTGTTTTTTTTAATATAAAATATTGATTTCGGAGATGCATCTCCGAAATAAAGTCACTTTTCAGAAAATGTGGTGTTTCGGAAGTTCATCTCCGAGCGCACCCCCCTTGGAGGAATTCGGAAATGCACTTCCGAAAATAGGTCTGGACAGAAGAAAATGAACAATTCGCTTTATTTAATCGGGTGAAAATTACAACGATAATATTACATAAAATTAAAGTTACATATTGTTAAACACGGGTAGGTGGGGATGAGAGAGTGGTGGGGAGAAAAAAAGGCTTCCAAATTTCAAAAGGTTTATTTATTATTTTAATAAAAATACGTAAAACTGAAAGTAACAAATGACGGAGGAGGTGTAACCGGAGCCGAAACATATGACGGAGGAGGTGGATGTCCGGAGGAAGAAGACCCGGAGGTACGTCCACCGCGAGACAAAGGAGCCAATCAATGTAAGCTATAATTTATCATTATCATCAGGGGACGTCATTACAAAAAATTGGAAAAAAAATCTTATTATTTTTAATCTTGATTTTTTAGAAATGACGTCCCCAGATGATAATCATAAACTATAGCTTACATTGATTGGCTACTTTGTCTCGTGGTGGACGTATCTCCAGTTCTACTTCCTCCAGACATCCACCTCATCCGTCATATGTTCCGACCCCGGTTACCACTTCCAAAAACTAACATGATAAATCCAATACAAATACACTGTGCGATACAATCCGAAATCAGAACAAAACAAAACAAAAACATGTTATTCTGCCCGACGAGCGTTACAAAATACACATCAAACAAAAAAAAAACACGTTATTCTTCCCGACGAGCGAACTCCTCCGAATGAAGATAATTATACCAATCCTCATCCCACTCAGTCTCAGAACCATCAGCGTTGATCACGACTCTCACGCCTGAAGACTGAGCTTGAGCATCCGGGCCCCGGGCCCCCTGGGAACGAGAAGTAGAGCCGGTCGAAACCTTCTTCTTCTCCTTCACCTCCTTCACCTCCTTCACCTCTTTCACCTCTTTCTTTGAAGAATCCTTTCTTCCCTTAACGCCCTCTCTAGAAGACATGTTCCTGTAAACAATTGAAATCGATTAATATGCGAGACAAAATAAAAAACAAAAAAATTTGAACTTCTGATATATTTCGGAAGTTCATTTCCGAAAACTGGGATGGAGGTGTTTTCGGAAATGAACTTCCGAAACACCCCTGCGATGCAATTTCCTTTAACTTCCATGGCAGACCCCTAAATCAACCTTCAAACCAAATCAAAATGCTTCTAAACAACCTAAATACTACTAACAACCTAGCCATATATCATTTATGCAATTAAAACCCTAAATAACATGCATTTGAATAATAGATCTAAAAATTTCAAAACTTACAAAGTGTTAGGATTGAGGGCTTTTGAATGTTGTTTAGCAGTGTGATTGGAGCCTTGATGCAGCTTTGGAATTCTGTTTGCACAAATTTTCGCCTCTGCCACTTTTTGTTTTGATTTAGGGTAAATGATTGGGGGAGGGGGAGTGTTTTGATAAATCTGCAGAAATCGCAGTATTTCGGAAGTGAACTTCCGAAATAATTGTTTCGGAAATAAACTTCCGAAGTAAGTCAATTTTTTTAAAAAACACGCTTTCGGAAATGAACTTCCGAAGCAGGGGTAGTTTTGGTTTTTCGCAGGAGGTGACCACCCATAGGGAGGTGGGTAAAGAAATTTTCTTTTTTTATCATACCATCAATTATTTATAATTCTTAAGTTTTTTGTTTTTTTTTTATTTTCTTTCTCATTCTCATGTCATTAATTAAAACAAAAATCTTAGTTATATTTCTCTTTCGCATATTTATTAACTAGTATATTTTTAGTTAACGTAAAATATTTAAAATAGTTTATACTCCGAATTGAAACAAAGAAAACAATATTTTAAGAAGTACTCAAAACTAAACGGAACACATAAAATAAGATTTTGAGAAAGTAAGAATTTAATGATGCACCTCATCTTTAGTTGTCTATACTGCCAATCACAACATGCCCTATCTAGTCCCAAAGCCGCTGCAATAAATATAGTCTTAAAGTCAAGGTAGGCTATCCACAAATTTAACATCAAATTATTGCTCTTAACAGCCTCTTATTATTGATCTGAATCCCTATAAATTCATTGTTTACTAGCATTATTATCACCTACTCAATTTTTCTCCTACTATAGTACTATCCTACTTCACTTTTTAATATAAAAAATTTACCCAAATTTCATATAACTTGTGTATAATCATCTTAACTATGATAAGATGATATTGATCATGGCATGGTATAATTGGTCCAGCTTGCATAGACCATTTGTTGCATATATCATGTGAAATCAAAGTTCTATACATATATGACATTCATGATATTTTTCAATGGTTGCCAGCTTTTCTTACACCGAAAGGTAAAAAGAAGTTCACATGCTTCTCATACCAAAAATTCCAAAAAGAAAGGAAGTTTCAGCCACCTATTTTACCTTATTTGTTAGCAAGACTTTCGTGACACCATTCTATTATTTCACATACCTCATTTTACTTATGCTTAATAATATAAGTAAAATACTATTTTTCCATCTCACATAAAAAAATAATAATAACTGTTGTTTTTTTGGATCTTAATAAAAAATAGCTTTGTGAGTATTAATTATAGATTCCAAATGGCATGCCAGTATTGCTTATAGATTTCTTATAAATGACTAAATTTAAAACGTTCTTCATTAATTTGTCTAAATTATTGATAGGGAAAAAACTTACCAATGAAGGTGAAAAAATGGGACGGTTTTCTTTTTTGTGTATTCGACTAATTTAGCAATAATTAATATTCAATTATGATTTTTCCTAATATTATGAAAAGTTAAGCCAGTATAGTTTACTGGCGACAATATCAAAGAACCATTTTTGTGGAAATAAATAATTGCTCTTTTTATTTTTGTGTTTATTAACTTGTACACTTGGTCTCCATAGTCACATCATAATTTCCTTTCTACATCAATTATTAATGACAATTGAGCTAATATGTATGCTAATTAATTATACTACATGATGTATATATTGAATTCTTCTTCTCCAATGAATTGTCTTTGATTTTTCTTCCATTTTGCCCTTCTTAGTAGGTTTCAATATAAAATTAGAATCAATTTATTTATTATCATAATTTTATGTATAAATAACATTTATTTTTTAAAATATGGGATATATTAAATATTTATATTAATTTATAAACACGAAATTATAATAAAAGAATTTTCTATGATTCTTTGTAAAAAAAAGAGAGACTCTTATAAAATAGTTGAAATTTTGGTGGAACAATTATAGAATATTCTCTTTGATTTCTATTATAAAAAAATCATTTTTTTAAAAAAACTTTTAAATAACTAATATATATTCTATACATTTGTCAAACACATTGTTAATTCAATAAATTTTAAAAAAACATTATAACAAATATTAGAGAAAATAGTTATTAATATTTTTATATTAATAACTTTCTTTATAAAAATAAACAGAAAAGATATAAAAGAAGAAACAAATATGAAGTATAGGCTTGTAAGATTTTCCTTAATGCAAACTTTTTAGTGAATAAAGCTTGATTGAAATATATGTATCCATTATTATATCATTTAATATTATGTCATTCTTATATATTAATTTATTTTAAAATAAATTTAAATTTTGAATAAACATTTTCTGTAAAATCCTGATGCCAAACTAAATTTTTGGATATAAAAAAATATCTATAATCTATTATATAGTTGAATAAACACAAATAACTAATTGTTATATTATTAATTAGGCTGAGTTAACATTAACTTGTAGTTTTTCTACAAGAAAAAAGAACAACAACATGCACTAAATTAAACTTAGTACTTGAAATAATTAAACAATTCAAGTTACAAGCTGAAAGAGATCCTAACTTCTAAGATCCCTCAACCTATGTAATATAAAAATTAAACCCTAATCTTATAATAATCAGAGAATTTTCTTTATCTTGTTTTTCTCTGACTTTATCATGATACTACCATATATCATTTAAATAATATTTTCTTCTCACATATCCCAAGCTTATAGGGATTAATTATTTGATAAATTTTGTTCTAAGTTAGAACATTGGAGATGATAACTCCATCATTTCTTCAACATGACCAACATTTTCATCCAGTAACCATTTCTCAAGAAATGACAATGGAGGAGGAGCATTGCATAAATTCTTGATACTCTTTTGAGAAGAAGAAGAAGCAGCAGCATTAGAACACTTTTCAGCAGGCATAGAATCACAAGTTGACTTGTCCCAAGTAACACCATTGTTGAGATTCTCAAATGAAAGAATGGAATCAAACTCTTGATCATGTGAAACCATTTCATCTTTGCTAATCTTCTCCTGCTGATGATGATGATGATGGTGATGATGATGGCTTTGAAGGTTTAAATCAGCTGGAACTGAAGCAGACTTCACCAACAAATTACCATTATTTTCAAAGCTATTATTATCATCATCCATAATAACATTATCCTCATTGCTTTGAAACTCTTGATGATCATGATGACCATATTGGTAATTTCCTTTCATCTGTTGCTGTGAGTTTGGTGAAGATCTCATCCAACCTTCTAACAGCCTTGAAATATTCTCAGTGCTTGAAGCATATGTTGATGAAGAAGATTGAAGAGAATTTTGATTATTACTATTATTAAGCTTTAGCGACGAAGCATGGTTGTTGGTGATATCTAAGCTTCTGTCACTGAAACTCTTGGATGCATAAGTTGTTGAGTTTGATGACTCTAAAGCTGCAGCTTGAAATTTGTTAAGCTTTTTCTTTAGATGTGTGTTCCAATAATTCTTTATATCATTATCTGTTCTTTGTGGAAGGTATGAAGCTATGGCTGCCCATCTGCTCAACAATATTTATTTAATTCAGACACATCATTTTCATAGTTGCACAAATAAAATTTAATCATAATAATGTTTCATAATTATATTTTTTGTTTAATTTTTGAATAATTAAGAGAAGAATTATGAGATGTGAAGATTATTACTTGTTACCAAGAAGAGCTTGCAGATGAATAATCATTCCTTCTTCATGAGGAGTGAAGTTTCCTCTCTTGATTCCTGGCCTCAGATAATTTGTCCATCTAAGTCTGCAACTTTTGCTGCACCTTGACAACCCTTTTTATACAAAATTCAACTATATATTAATTTTATTCAAATATATATAGATCACAAGAAAAAATTATCATTCATGGTAATCTTAATTAATCTTATTTACGCTAGATATTATACACTAACAATTAACTACTAACAATTCGTCATAAAAAAGATACCTGTATTAGTAGGAACGGATCTCCAATTTCCCGGACCATGTTCTTGGATGTAAGAAACAAGGATGATATCTTCTTCAGGTGTCCAAGGACCTTTCTTGATGCCAACTTTGTCACAGCAAGGAGGTCTTCCCATGGATTCTTTTTTTTTTTTCACCCTCAAAACTCTTCACTACTATTTGATCACTCTTTAGACTAAAATTGAGAGAGAGAAAGAGAGAGAGGGGTTTCAAATAGTATCAATGCATGTGATTGGTTTATATACTCTCCATGACTTTGAAGAAAAGAGGGCCTTTATTCTTAAACTCATTCATATCTACCTTGCTGAGTCACCTAACTCTTTTACTTCCTTTATAATCATGTACTACATAGTAGTCAATGCTAGCTACAAACCAAAGTCAGCGAGATCAGTTTCAGAAATTTAATTTTTCTTTTTCTTTTTTATAAACTCACATGCCACTCTGTGTTTTCACCAAAGTTAGGAATTTAATTAACACCTACCTTTTTTTTTCCAATTGAAAATCCTTTAGTATGTACTATTAGTTAGCACAATAACCAGACTGTATTAAATTTATACATAAATTTGGTAGAGATCTAATAAATTCAGGCTCAAAAATGTTAAACTAATTTTCATCTCATTCTAAAAACCTAGTTTATATATATATATATATATATATATATATATATATATATATATATATATATATATATATATATATATATATATATATATATTCTTAAGTTCTTGAACGTTATGTGTAAGTTAGTCACGTTTTAACCTAGACAAAAGAATTTGAGACGGTTTAGTCGTGACAAATTTGTTATGAGATCTTATTTAGGCACAATTTAACCGTGACAAATTTGAGGTCGTGTATTATAGTCCATGTTACACACCCTGGAACACGACCAAAATATATTGAAAGAGGTCATGGGGCATGCCAAAAACCTATGTTTCGTCCATCGTCCTGCCCACATCGCATCTTCGTTGATTTCAGTGTCCCTCTTTCGGATATGGAGCATTTTTATTGAATGCATCATCTAGATATTTTGTGTCTCCTTCGTTATCGTTGATTGTGCGGTACACCTATTAGGTCAACAAACGGTACACTAGGAGTCGTGGAAATTAACCGTGATCCCTGACTTTCTAGGAATCAATTATCCGTTTCTAGAGTGGTTGTTATATTTCAGGAAGTCTTGGATCCAACAAGCCTTGGGTGGATATAAGTACCTCGATATTACGATATAGAAAAGGGACTATAAAATAAAAATTAATACACATATACAGTAGTTTCTCTCGTCCCGTGAGCTACCACTTAATACCCCATCAACCTTAAAGCCTCTGATAGCCCTTATTCACTATGGGTTGTTATGCATTTGCACTTTTAGCAAGTACAATTGGCGCCAATCGTGGGACCCCGGTAAAACTAATATGGACCAAACTCATCATTCATTCACTGTTGCTTTCACCATCTTCTCGCGAGGATGTTCGGAATAAATTCCTAGAAGGCCATCAATATCGACGGGTGTTAAAAGTAAACATTGTGTACGTTGAAGCCCTTGAAACTTCAGGCAGCGACTAAGAACCCATAAACATCTCTTCGAGAGAATACTCAATTGGGGTTCTCCCCCATAATAATGATCTCATGGTCATCACGATTTAGTGTGCCAATTGAGATGTGAAGCGAGTATTGATTGATCCCGACAACTCAACAGATATCATATTCTAAAGTGATTTCCAAGGGCTCCATCTTGATCCCAATAGCATTGGAACTTTTCAAGGATCCATGGTTGGCATATCAGATGAGCAAGTGCAGGTCAAGAGCCATATCACTCTTGAAACAACATTCATCTCTGAGGGGAACATTGGAGTCGTCGAAGTGAAATATCTTGTGGTAGATGCCACATCCCCTTACAACACCATCCTAGGAAGACTTTCCCTCAACCTATTATGGGAGGTCTATTCCACCCTTCATTTAAGCCTCAAATATACAATACTTAACAGGCGGGTGGATACCGTCAAAGGGGATCATGCGATCACCCAAGAATGTTACCGGAGTAGCCTGGAACACACAAGGGAACCCCTCACCCTAGGTGCAATCCCTTTTCAAGAAATGGATGATGCAAAGCAAATACGATGAGAAGGTAAAGGTAATGTGTGCCCCTCGCCTCTCCTTCAAAACCTTTCTATATTATATCACAACATACTCCCTCAAGCATGAGGTCTCGTAGAGGTTGAAGTATACTAACTCTTTATTCGTTTATGGACCTTTAGGATGTATCTCGTCGAGTCTTTGCTCTTAACCGCAAATCTAAAATGTCCCTTAATTGAAAGGACTTTAATTGTGTCAACCTTTTGTTTGTGGTTCCATGCATTTTGACTTATTCATATCATTATCTAAACCATATGCATACAAACTTCCTTTGGCAATACTTTTTTCAAAAAAAGTTTTAAAATTTTCAAAATTTTCAAAAATTGACACTTAATCATGAAAACAATTAAAAATAAACAAGTATGGGTTATTAGTTATGATCATCTATGCATTCCACCCACTGCAGAAAACATTATCCTATTCTTAAGCAACAAAATAATGAGTGGAATATCTATGACCTTGCTTAGCCTCATAGTCTTCACTTATCCCACATATGCATCCAACTGTGTTTCGAACACTGCGTGGCTTGATTAGCGCCCTCCATTACAACACTAGAACTAGTTTTTCTGTGTTTAATTTCCTTATTTCAGGCACATCAAATTTTGTAGTAAACTAATCATAAACATCAAAATATTCATAATAAGTTGGAAACATTTTTAATAATCTACTACGTCAACATTAAAGCATAATTTAACAGAAAATGTTAAATAAGTGCTAAATGAAACTAAAGAAACAGTAAAACCTTCACACTAATGTTTCTCATGTTGTGTCGCTCAATCACTCTCACTGATTATTTCATCATCATCTTCTTAGTAATCATTTTTATCCTCTCATTCCTCGTCATCTTCCTGAGCCTTCTCTCCAGCTGCTCCACTTACATCATCATGTTGGACATGTGACTCTATACAAAAGAGGGGGATAATTCTGAGTTTTAGAAAAATAATAGTTTGAAAATCTTTCGTTGTTATTTTTCAGAGTTTAAAACCATTATTAAAATGTTTTTAACAAATAGTAATGGAAAGTAAATAGTTAAAGGTAAGAGAAATTACATCAGTGATTTATACATGTTAAGTCAAGAATAGACTTGATCATGTCCCCAATACGTGATCTTAAGAGTATCCAGTAATGCTTAAGAGTTTTCACTAGGTTAAACTTTTGAACCCCCTTAAACAAGGAAAAATGAAGTTTCAGTCTAAACCTATATTTTCTACGGACTTATCGCGAACCAATGCAAGCTTTTAAACTAGGCTGAACTCACAAACTAAATTAGGGTTTTGACCATGCTCACCACAAACCAATATGAGATTTAAAACCACAAAGTGAGCTTTTAAACCGGGAATAACTCACGTACCGAGATGATATTTTGAACAAAGTTGATCTTGAATCGAAGTAAGCTTTTAACCAGGATGATCTTATAAATCAAACTGGCGACTTAGAAACTAAATCCCTAAAAAAAGTTCTTAAAAGGGTTTAGCTCTTAACCCAAAAAAATACTCCCTTAAGGATAAATTATCCAACCAAGAGAAAAACATTCTTTGGTAAATTTACAATAATAACCCCTTCTAAAATACAAAACTTCCTCACTAAATAAAAATATTTTATCGAAGCGCTACGACTAATTTAAGTGAGAGAAAGTAAAGAAATATTTTTAGAGAGAGACTTAGGAGTGAGATAAGTGGCTAATATTTTTATGGATGTCAAAATGTGAAGGAAGAGGCATCTATTTATAGGATAGAGGTTGACACAAAAAATTAAAGATCAATGGGTCATAATTAATATGTTGATCAATTGGCTTCTTTCCCCAATCATTTGGGAGCCCAAAAAATAAACGTTTATGAATGCTTGAAAAGGAAAGAATGGATACAGTGACGTTGCCCTTCATTAAGACGATGTTACAAACATTTAAGCACAATTTTTTCACTAACCTAATCGATTGGGTATGAGTGCTAATTGATTGGACAGTACAAAATTTTGTCCAAAACATTCTGGCAGTTCCAAAATCAACTATCACAATTTCAAAAAAAATTATGGATGTTTTCTTAAGAAACAAAGGCTTGAAAACTTGTTTTTGTGTGTGTGTGTGTGTGTGTATGTGTGTGTGTGTGTGTGTGTGTGTGTGTGTGTGTGTTTGTTGTAGATGTTTGATTGGCTGTATTTTTTGGTAAAACAAATAGTGTCTTTATCATGTCAAACCTGGTGTCATGACATGCATTGTTTTGAAGTTTTTCTTGTGCAGGTTTTTACCTGATGTCAAGGCCGATGTCATGACATCCTAAGCTGCTGTGTTTTATTATGATCTCGTTATGGTTATTTGATCTGTTAAGTCTTTGGACGCCTCTTTTGGAAACTTTGGATATTGATTTGTTTCAGATCAGCTTTATGCGATGGTTTTTCATAGGATCTTTGCTTTATGGAAATGGTCTTAATTAGGTTTAAAACTAATATTGGATCCAAGGCCCAGCTGCTGCAAGGTTATTTATATCAATTGAAGAAGCTGCTGGATGGTTGGTTTTTGAGGTTTTAGGGTTTGCCGTCCAGAAGTTTGTTGTGTTTTTTTTGTACGAGCTTTCTTGTAAGCCAAACAATCATCATGATGATTGTCTTGGTCTAGGTGTTTTTGTTTTGAGTTGTAAGAAGTACTCGAAGTTTTTAAGCAAGAGTACTATTGTACTTGATCAAAGCTTTTAAGCAAGATCAAGTTGTGTTTTTGAAGAGTGTCTTCTTTTTCATTGGTTAGTTTATCATCACTGCTGTGATTGAGGGGGAGTGAGTAGGATCTCTGGTCTAAGTTGTTTAGATTGAAGTTGCATTGGGTAGATATTAAGTGAAAGGCGTAATATTGAGTTGTATTACCTTGAATTGATATTACTTATAGTGGACTTCCTCCCTGGCTTGGTAGCCCCCAGATGTAGGTGTGTTTGCACCGAACTGGGTTAACAATTTTCCTGTGTTGTTTTCTATTTACACTTTGTTCATTTGTTTAAAAACATTCAGATAGTGATGTCGTGACATCCTGTAAGACATCGCGTGTCTGAGTCCAGAATTTCAATGGTGTTTGTGATTTATCCGTATAACTTAATGAAAAAAACCTTGTGTTTTTACAAACATAGTTCACTCAGACGCGACAGTGTGAGCTTTTACACTTCCTTTTTTTCATACTTTGAAGCTTCAAGACTTGTCAAGTAAACTAATAATATAAATATAATTGCTTGAATCTTCTTAGATATATGGTATGATATTTCTTTAGGTTGGATACCATCACCAGAGGATGCTTGTGGTGATCACCAAACCCTAACTTATATGCTTGCATCTTTAACCGGTTGTCATACTTGAATCCTCATAGATTGTAAAGATTGACATAAAAGGTGTATCATCAAAGACTCATTTTATTTTTAATCATAAAAAGCACATTATCATGAGCTCCTTTAACTGCTTTTTTTAGTAACCTACCAAACATAGTTCCACATTCTTCCCCTTTTTGATGATGAAAATGCATCTCTCAGGAAGATGGTAAAAGAAACAAACAGATATATATTTAGAGTTGTTAAACTCACCCTCAATTATGTAGACATTATACTCTACTCCTCCTAAGAGTATACTTTTCCCCCTTTGTCAAAATAAAAAATGAGAGTACAAGGTGCATTGCAAGAATTTTAAATATGCAAACATGGAGGCATATGATCATTTAGGAAAGGGATAACATCTCACTTTATTAATTCAAATAATATTGGAATTGAAGTATAGAAATATGGAAATTGAAGGAATTAAAATAGTGCAAAAAATGGGAAATCAAACACACTTTAGAAGCTAAGATACATTTGTGAGACTACTCGTTTCCATAAGTATCATCATTTTTTGAGATGATCGTCTTGATCCTCTGCCACGTCTTTGACCAAATTTTTACATATCTTCATGACTTTATTGAGTGTCATGTCTTCTTATTCTTTTAAGTCCTCTTTTTCAACTATTAAGTAGTCCATTAATTCTCCATGTTTGATGAGAACCTTCATATTTCTAAGGGAAGTCTAGCCAATCCTATTGTTCGATGAGTCCATTGTTTCTCCCATGGTATCAATGTTGAAAGTCCTTAGGAGTTTAGTGATCATTGCTCCATATGGAAGTCCTTATGATTGATTTTCTATAGAGTGAACCATATGGAGAAATATTTTGTCTACATAAACAAAGTTTGCATATGACACATAAAGAAACGTCGTTTGCTCTTGTCTATTTGAACAGCCTCTCTGTTAGTGCACAAGGTGATGAAAGCAAAAGGAATATTATTTAATACTCTGCAATGACGGCTACAAAAGTTGTAAGAAAATGATTAGGTTTAAATGCAGCTACTACTAATCTATTTATACACAGAAAACGAGTTCCACATAGGCAATATACTAAAAATATTAAATTACCCTTCAACACCATCCCTTAATTTAGGATTTCCTAATCAAAACTAATAACACAAATTTCATCCCTTCAGTGGAGAAATTGATCCATCTTGATCGCTTTTGTCAGAATATCTGCCAGGTGCTTCGGGATGCTACAGTGCAGAACTTTTAATACTTCATTCTGGACTTGATTTTTCAAGAAATGATACATTGTCTCAATGTGCTTGCTTCTCCCATGCAGCATTGGGTTCTTCGCAAGATTGATTGCAGACTTGTTAATCGATCATCAGCTTCATGACTTATCTACATTGATCTTCAGATCCTGCAGTAGGTTCAGAAGCCAAACAACTTGACATGCAGCTGCAACACCTGCAATGTACTCAGCTTCACACGTTGCTAGTGAAACAACAGGCTTCTTCTTGGAACACCAAGAAATAGGACCTCCCATAAACATAAACAAGTATCCAGAAGTACTTCTTCTATCAACTCTATCTCCACACCAATCAGAATCAGAGTAACTCGTCAACTCTGAATCTGTATTTCTTCCAGAAGGGAATAGTACTCCAAACTTCAGAGTTCCCTTGATATACCTCAGAATCCTGACAGAAGCTTGGTAACGGGACCACTTAGGTTTACTCATGAACCTACTAACTATTCCAACTGCATAGGAAATATCACGTCTGGTATTACACAAATACCTTAGAGAACCAACCAACTATTTGAAGGTTGTAGCATCCACATCCTCACCATCAGAGTCAGAATCCAATTTATGATTGGTTTCTGATGGAGTTATAGCAGCCTTACAATTTTGCAGCTTAAATCTCATCAGAAGCTCAAGTTCATACTTCAACTGATGCAATATTATACCCTATTCAGAGTATAATACCTCCATCCGTAGAAAGTATACCAATTCTCCTAGGTCAGTCATTTCAAACTCATTCATCAGAATCTTTTTGAATTTGACTACCTCTTCAGAACAGCTACATGTCAGCAATATGTCATCAACATAGCAACACACCAGAATCATATTGCCTCCAGAATGTTGTACATAAACGCCATATTTCATCTCACATTTCTAAAACCCTTGTTTCTTAAAAAATGAATCAATCTTCAGATTCCAAGCTCTGGGCGCTTGCTTCAATCCATACAGAGCTTTATGTAACTTGTAGACCATCCCTTCCTGATTATTTTCACAAATCCAGGAGGTTGTGACATGTATACCTCTTCTTGTAACGGGCTGTTCAGAAATGCAAACTTCACATCCAGATGCATCAGATGTTAGTTCCTATTTGCAGCTAAAGTAATCACCAATCTAATTGTTTAATGTCTAGCTACAGGCGCAAACACCTCAAAGTAATCTAGCCTAGGTTTCTGAAGAAAACCTCTAGCCACTAACCTTACTTTTTTCTTGCCAATTGATCCATCTGGCTTAAGCTTTATCTTGAAAACCCACCTGACACTGATGGCTTTCTTCTCCTTTGGAAGTTTTATCAAATTCAAAGTCTTGTTTCTTTCTATAACTTAAAGTTATTATTTCATGGCATTCAAACAGAATTTCTTCTTGAGAGCTTCTTCAATACCTACGGGTTCAAAGTTTACTAACATGGTACACTGAACAACTTCTCCTTCAGAGTTTACTCCAGTGTCTTGCAACATGTCAAACTCTGCAAACCTTCTTGGTATTCATCTGATTCTTTGTGGCCTATGAACAATATCAGATGCTTGACCACCTTCATAAATTGGATCACCTTCAGAAGCTCTTTCTTTAAAAGTTCCAACTTCAGAGTCATGAACAGCGTTAGCGACTGGACTGCCTTCAGAAGCTCCTCCTTCGGAGGGCCCACCTTCTGAGTTTTCCCTTCCAGAAGTATGATCACCACCAGATTCAAAATCTGGATCAGAATCAGATTCACCATCTGACTCATCTTCAGAGTCTTCAGAATCATCATATGACTCTGACTCTTCTTCATAACTTTCAAGTTCTGACTTATTTTCAGAAATGGATTGAGACTTGCTCCAATCCCATGCTTTTGACTCTTTGACAATGACGTCTCTGTTGACTTCAACTTTATTAGTTTTTGGACGATAAAGCTTGTAAGCACTTGTACTGTGGTACCCCACCAGAATCATTACTTTACTTCTATCATCCAGCTTCTGTCTTCTAGCTTCTGGAATGTGTTTGTAACATACAGAACCAAACACCTTCAGATGGCTAACACTTTGCTTATCTCAAGTCCACTTCTCTAAAAGAACAATTTCCTTCATCTTCTTCATTGGACGCTTGTTGAGCACATAGGCTGATGCGGCAACAGCTTCTCCCCACAAGATGTTAGGAAGCTTCTTCTCCTTCAGCATGTTTCTCGTCATATCAAGAAAAGTATGATTTCTTCTTTCAACAAGACCATTGTGTTGATTAGTATAAGGAGAAGTAACCTCGTGCTCAATTCCATTCTCATCACAGAACTTCTGGAATTTTGTAGAGTTATACTCACCTCCACCATCCGTTCTGAGAATTTTTAGCTTCTGACCACTCTGTTTCTCAGCCTTCACCTTGAACTTCTGAAATTCGGTAAACACCTCGTGCTTAAATTTAATGAGTGTTACCCACGTCATTCTTGTAAACTCATCCACGAAATACACAAAATATTTATTTCCTCCAAGTGAAGGTTTTGGAAATGGTCCACACACGTCAGAATGCACTACTCCCAAAGCATATTTTGCTTTTGGGGCTACTTCTGACCCAAATGGAAATCTGGGTTGCTTTCCTTTCATGCATACCTCGCATGACTTCTCAGGCTTCACAATCTTTGGAATTCCATGCATGAGCTTCTTAGAACTCAAATGCTCTAGGCTTCTGTAGTTCAGATGCCCCAACCTCTTGTGCCACAGCTTATTATCACCTTCAGCATCTTTTGTACTAAGACATTCTGTTTTAGTTGTCTCCATATTCACCTTGGATTTTCTGTTGCTTCCCTGTTCATATTCCATAATCAGCTTCTAATTGGAATCATACAACTTCAAGAGATTGTCTTTCATGACAACTGAGAAACCTTTCTCAATGATCTGACCCACACTCATCAGATTGCTCTTCATTACAAGAACATACCAAACATCCTTGATCAGAACAGACTTCTCATTCTTCTCTTTAACTTTGACATTACCCATACCTTCTGCATTAAGGTATTTATCAACAACACTTTTGATCTTTGTCCTCCTTCTGGAGTTAAAATCTATCAGCCATTGTTTGTTTCAAGTCAAGTGATTTGAACAGCCAGTGTCCATATACCACCAATCTACCAAACACATTTCATCAGACTCAGAAGTCATTAATAGCACAGGTTCATCATTAGAATATCCTCTTCCTATATTTGCTTCTTCAGATTTCCCTCCCTTATTTGACCAGCAACCTTTAGCAAAATGGCCAAACTGCTTACAACAGTTACATTGAACCTTCTTCTTATCAAACTTCTCCTTTCCCTTCTAATGTTTCTTCTCATCAAAAGTAGAGGTTTCTGACTTCTGGAATCTATCACCACGTCTATTTTTGGCTTCTGACCAAGAATGTTTTTGTTCCTTCTTGACAAAATAAGCTTTCAGAGCTTGCTTAACTTCCCTCTCATAAGTTCTTTCAGTCAGACGCAACTCTTGCGCCTCTAGACTGCTTTGTAGCTCTTTTATTCTCATGGTGTCCAGATCTGTAAAATGTTCAATTACTACAACAATATAATCAAATTGAGAAGTAAGCGACCTCAATATCTTCTCAATGATTAATTGTCCATAAAGGATTTCTCCACAAGCTTTCACCTCAGTAGTGATCACAATCACCCTGGAGATGTACTCAGATACCTTCTTGTTGTTCTTCATGTTGAGATTCTCATACTGCTTTCTCGGGGACTGAAGTTTCACCTTCTTCACTGATGTGTCACCACTGTAACATCTAACCAGTGTGTCCCACGCCTCTTTCTCTGTCATCGAATCAACGATTTTCTCAAACACGTTTACATCCACACATTGATGGATGAAGCACAATGCCTTCTGATCTTTCTTCCTTAGGTCACGTTGAGCATTTCTCTTCGCATCAGTTGTATTTTCTGGAAGTGCAACTGAAACATAACCATCGTTGATGAGATCAAGAACATCTTGAGCGTAAAATAACACACACATCTGAATCTTCCAACGATTCCAGTTCTTACCATCAAACACTAGAAGTTTGGTGTTCATACTACCGTTTTTGTTCATCCTCAACCTTGTACAAGTCACTCAGATCTCACCAAACACAGTGTTTCTCAATCCCGCGGAATCAAAAAATATGATTCTGTTACGATTCCTTTCAAGATTCAAGGTGAACTCAAGAAACAAAATCAATCACACAACGCCTCACCGTTTCACTCATCTTTCCCGTGTATCCATGTAAATCTGAACCGGAGCTCTAGATACCAATTGTTAGTGCACAAGGTGATGAAAGAAAAATGAATATTATTTAATACTCTGCAATGAAGGCTACAAAAGTTGTAAGAAAATGGTTAAGTTTAAATGCAGCTACTACTAGTCTATTTATACACAGAAAACTAGGGCCACATAGGCAATATACTAAAAATACTAAATTACCTTTCAACCCTCTCGACTTTATCGATTTGTTATTAGACCATGTGTTACTAGACCGGATATGTTAGTTAGCCGTGAGTTTTTCCTCGGCTATAGAATAGTTATCACTTCCTATGTTGTTAATCTCGAAAAGCGGCGCGGCGCGGTCAACCCTAAAATGGGAGTGGCGCAGAAGCGGGGAGCGGGGTGGGCGCTATTTCAGTGACGCGGACACTAAAATTAAAAAAATTAATGACACTTACATGCTGAAAACATACTAGCAACTATCCAAAAAAACTCAAATTTCATTAAGTCTTAGAAATTAAATACTTCCAAATACATATTAGCATAAGCCTTAAGTAAAACATTGAAACATACTTCCAAATAACAATAAAATTCAAGAAAACAAACACTTAAGCATCTATAACTTCATCTTCACCTCCACACAACCATGGGTTATTGGTATCAATATCACCATCCATGACCACAGGATCAATCAAAATATCACTTTCAAACCGCTCTTTCAAAGTTTGATTATACTTTATAACCAAGTCTTTCAACATTTTATTGTACTTTAAATTTGCACCATACATACCAATAGCTTCAACAATCATTTTGAAACTTCTTGAATTTGCAACGTCGAAATCAATTCCATTCCGATCAAAGAAACAAGTTATGCTTGCCTTCAAGTTTGTTTTCCTTCCTTTTGTATTCTTCTTGAATGATGATGGTTGAGTAGAATTAGTAGGAGGAGTTAACATGGATGTTGGTAGAGGCAGAAATCACATAACAGAAGAAAAAACAAAATAAAAGAAGCACAAATAAAGATATAATGGTGTAAAACCAAAATACCTGAAGCAGAGTTGATGATGTGGGATGGAGAGAAGAGAAAGATGGAGATCGAAGATGGTGATGGGCGATGGAGAGCTGCGGGAAGATGATGATGATGTGCGAAGGAGAGAAGCGTGTGAGAAAGCAAAGGAGCGATGCAGAATTTAGGGTTTTTTTTACGTTTTTAACCTAATTTTTTACCAGACCTGACCCGATACAAAATTTAGGATTTTTTGCGAAAATGGGAAAAGTGGTCAATTCAGGCCGCATCCGAACCGCTCCAAGACCCGATTTCGCGGTCGCTCAAGCCGTTTCTTCATATCGCGTTGTACTGGTAACATCAAAAGCGGCCTGGTCGAAAAATCCGCATTGCGCCGCAATATTGACCGCTACAACCGCTATTAATAACATAAATCACTTCAAATATCATATTCCTCAAATAGAACAACATATAAATAGTCTACAATAAATTTAGGGTTATATTATAAATTTCAATCGGTTGAAAGAGAAAACACTTTCATAGATTAAATTTCACTCAGCTCAACCAATTGGCAAGGAGCCCCGTCCAAGGACGTACTCGGGGAATACTGGGTTTGATTCCCAGACAGAACAATCTTGCTTGGTCAGTACGCATGCCTCTACGCACGAGCCGGATTAGTGGCCCACCTGTGGTGGGTCGGAACCGGTGCGAATAGGAAAAAAAAATTCACTCTGCTCAATAGACAATGGAAAAGGATTCCCTCCGGTGTAAATTTGATTGGAGGGAGAGCAGTGTTCATCCATACCATTGAAATTTCATACTTTTATGTTAAATGTTTTTTCGAATTTTGATCCATGGGAGAGAATCCACTCCCATACACAACAATCATGAAATTCAATCATTATCATAATTATCATGCGTATACAACTTTTATTTATTTTTCTATAAAATACAATCAATATCACTCTTTTTTAAGAGTAGGTTGATATAAATGTCAACCTATGCGTGTGGCTTGGTTTTGGTCTTTTCCTTTTGATTTTGTTTCAGAATATTGTTGAAAATGAGAGAACCAATCCAGAACATTACTTTTGCAATGTCTAATTATTGTTTCTAAAACCATGGAGAAATATATACATATATTGTACACACATGTTAGTATTTAAGAAACAGTTATCACTCCCAATATCAATTTTAAGTTTGAAGTTTCAGTGGTAAGAGACCTAACAAACACTATCTTAACAAGATATCCCCTCTTTTTTACTGTTATTTGAAAAGAAAAGAAAAAAAGTATACCATATTATTAACCTTTTTACATACCAATAAATTTGAGAGAATGAACACAAATAAACACTATTTCAATGTCATCTACCACTCTCATATCTGAGTTTTGTAAAAAAGCTCCAACTGAAAATTGACCAACTATAAATAAGAGTTAGAAAAGGATAGCATCAAATGAAGAGGAAAAAACGACTGTAGGAACACCTAACACTGCAGAACTTCTCCTTTTCAAGGATTACAACAAGTAATGAATTGACACATAAAAGGAGAATATCAAATGAAGCAAAAAGAAAAAATTCTGAAGAGAATAATCAGAACACAGTAAGATATTCTGATGAACTTCACATGAATGTCACATAGATATGCTAACAAGCATATATTTAGTTTACTAACTCAAATTATAGAAGACAATAGTGAGTGTTAAGCATCTGAAATAGTGAAGCATAACATTTAAGCTTAAGAAATGGGTAAAATTTAACATGCTGAACTATTGCAAGCCAGCCAATTAAGCATTGATACCAGAGATGGAATAGATTCTATATATGACATGATCACAGTAAGTAGATAACCAAACACACTTACTAGCACATGAACAAAGCATCCCCTGCCTCTAAAAAAACTAGAAACAGAAGGAACACAGATGGTGCACCACATAATGTTTATCTAAAAAAATTATAATCCTATTAACCACAAGAATTGAGAACGTTTAAAATTTGTTTACCAGAAAAAGAATATCCACATCATGTTTATATTGACTAATATTTATGGCATCAATGTATCATTTCTTTACTCTGATAGAAATACAGACACGACAGAAACACCACAACATAACTAACTAAAAGCAAGCAAAAACACCATAAAAGAACAAAACATAAACATTAAAAAATCAGGAAAGATGTAACATTAACAAGTGATGAGGGAGAGACGCGGGAATGAGAGTATGATGGGGAAGTTCTGAAAGACGATGGTAAATGATGACTTGCACGAGGGATATACAGTGTGGGAGTAAGCAAAGAGTTGAGGGAGGTTCTGGCTACTCTCCTCTTTACTTTGAGCAACGCCCTTCCTAGATTCTAGGTAAGGTCAGTTGCATGTCTCTTTCAACGGCAGCATGATTTTGTCCCCCAGCGCTAGACAACCCAGAACTTTGAATAGCAAAGTATTGTTTCACTAGACCCGACTGAGCTGTCACATCTTAGGTGGTTTGTCAATTTTATAACTATCAAGCACTGGCAACAACGTAGACAGCATGTTGAACACGAATGACTCATTTGTCTATCTTCTTGCGGGGATTCAGCTGACTTGATATAGGCTGCCATACCAGCTTCACCCACTGTGTATCCTTCAGAACCGCCTTGAACCCTGTAAGTTCTGAAAAAATATACAATGACGGCCAAACATTGGGACCAACAGAGTGGACAATCTGTTGACACGGGTGACTCATTTATCTGCATCTCTCCCTTCAGAGATTCGGCAAACGTGATCTTAGACCTGCCATATCAGCTTCACCCTCTGCTTATCCCTCTCAGCCGCCTTAAACCTTATAAAGTTTGAAAAAGATGCCAATTTATCCACCCGGTAAAGGTAGCGAAGTCAGAAGTCTTGTAAAGAAGCTTAAGTAAAGTAAGAATACTTTTAACATGAACTTGAATTTATGTAGCCCATATTTTTTGAGGTAGCTAATCAATTTGCAATAGAAAGTTGGTCGACAGTTAACTTACAAATAAGATCCATTATACTTGCTCCTACATCAATTTATGAAGTTTTGTATTGTTTTTCCCTAACTCAAATAAGATCCATTATACTTACTCCTACATCAATTTATGGTGTTTTGTATTGTTTTTCCCACACTCAAATAAGATCCATATACTTGCTCCTACATCAATTAATGGTGTTTTGTATTGTTTTTCCTGCACTCAAGGAACGCAGCATAGTGCTAGTTTTGCATCAAAACTGAACAATGAGAATAAGGGTCGTAAAGAGCCCGCACTTCCCACATTAGCAATCAAAAGTTGTCAATCACATAGTGGAAAACAGCAGTTTGTTTAAATTTTAATATGCAACAATTTTAGAGTACACCATTATAATCACTATTTTACAGCACTTTATACCAAACACTAAGATATTGTTTGGGAGTTTATAAGAAATGGGAGGGAAGCAAAAGAAACGAAGAGGGATTTGGACAGATAGGATTTTAGGCATTTATTTTATAATCCTAATACAAAATCGTTGTAGTTTGGAGGAACTTAAATTGTATTGGGTGAGGGATTTTGGAAGACTTAGATAAAAAAATTTAAATATAATTTATATTCATATAATATTGAAATTAAAAATATATTAATCTAAAACACGCTCTAATAAAATGTTAAAATTTCTCTATTTTTTTCTTCCAAATCCCCTTCCTCTAAAGCTCTCCCTTCCAAACTCGCAAACAAAACCTAAGCAATTATCAAAACAATAACCAAAGATATATAAGGTACTATTTTCAAAGAAAAATTGAAAAACGATAAGTTCCGAGTCATGAGCCAAAAGATGAGATTAAGTTGAGAAAGAAAATCATGATAGACAATAAAATTGAGGAATTAACATCAAACTCACAGTCATTTCAGCTTTTCAACCTCTTCAGCATGTTCATTCCCCCCTCCAGTCGCAGGCCTATGCACCCAGAGACAATGATACCTCATAGATACTAACTCTTCCTTACCAATATCAAATTTACGTTTTTCATCTCTCAAAGAACAATTTTGTATAAGTCACACTAACAAGTATGTTTTATCCTCCATAGATAACATGTAATATGTGAACATAAAAACTTTTCATCTCTCAAAGAATAATTTTGTATAAGCCACACTAACAAGTATGTTATATCCTCCTTAGATACCATGTTATATGTGAACATAAAAACTTACATTGGACTTCTCCGACACCATATTTTGTTGCATACAAAGCCAGAGCTCCATCTCAAGCTCGTACATCCCAGACTCAGTAGGCACAACACATTGGTTCACCGTCTGTTTTTGCCTACACCAAACAAACTCAGACTGCCATTCATTTAAAGTTACAAAGTCTCCTCTACTAAAAACAAACCACAATTAACAGAACAGAAACAAGAGTTACAATGCTACGAATCACAACAGGAAGCAAGTTGCAAATACTAATTCAGTGTGTTTATTCAAACATTCATCCAAACATACAGAGTAACTAACAGTTTCAGGTGCAATTTCAAGGATTGTAAGTGCTCAGATCATTGAGGAGGCATCAATTACAAGTTTATGACAAAATGATCAATCACCACACAATTATTCGGGAAGTAACAACTGAATAACCCTTTTAACAAGCAAATATCAAATAGAAACGAGATTGCAATAAATTAAGCACGGATGGAGATTTTAAAAATCACTTAAATTCATAAACCAATGTATTACATCAACAATATTGATATAAGAAAACCCTAATAAACTAATTGGTAACTAAAATAAACCCTAGAGGGATAAAAATCATAGATAATTCAAGAACTGGTGAATTTGGTGACGGCTTTTGTACCCTCGGAGACAGCGTGTTTGGCCAATTCACCAGGAAGTACCAATCTGACGGCGGTTTGAATCTCCCGAGATGTAATTGTAGGCTTCTTGTTATACCTAGCCAGACGTGACGACTCTTGAGCGAGCTTCTCGAAGATGTCGTTGATGAAACTGTTCATGATTCCCATAGCCTTACTGGAGACACCGATATCAGGATGAACCTGCTTCAACACCTTGAAGATGTAGATCTTGTAGGTTTCGACACTCTTCTTCACCTTCTTCTTCTTCTTGTCGCTCCCTCCTTCCTTTGAGATCTTCTTCTCAGCCTTGGGTTTCTTTTCTGCAGGAGATTTCTCTGCGGCGGGTTTCTTCTCTGCTGGCTTCTTCTCGGCCTTTGTTGGAGCCATTGATCGTGTTTGATGGTTTGTGGCTAAAACTGGTGATTATGATTTTGCAGTGAACGAACGAGTGATGAATGACCAAGAAGAGAAAAATTATATATAGGGTTAATAAAGGAGCTCTGATTGGAAGGAATGGCCTCACGCAGATCGATGACGTGTTGTTTTATATATCGTTGATTCATATAACATTAACTGACGGTGGAGATTACACTTTATTCATTTTAGGTTTAACTGTAAATTTGATTCCACTATTTTTTTTTCTTTTTTTGAGTTTTGGTTCCTCCATTTTAAAAATCAGGATTTTCATTTTTTTTAATGTTTTTTGGTTGAATTTTAGTTTTGATATGGACTAAAATCCAAGCAAAATATTTAGAAAAAAAATGAAAATCCTGATTTTTAAAATAGAGAAACAAAAACTCAAAGAAAAAAAAAATAAAGAGATCAAAGTTGCAATTAAGTCTTCATTTTATTTATAGAATAGTATTATTTTTGAAAATATAATTGCTGAATGGGATCCTATCATGCAAAAACATTTTGAACGTATTAAGAATAATGAAATTCATTATCATTATATTAGTCATAATGTTGTGAAAACGAAGTATAATAGGGAACACAACAGGAAGCAAGAAGAAGAACAAGAACTTAGTTATAAATGTTATTCTTTACTTTCTCTTTAAAATTGTTATTCTTTACTTTCTCTTTAAAATTGTTATTCTTTACTTTCTCTTTAAATCAATATTACAAGTGTTACAAGAATAACAAATAATCCTGTCACCCTAAATTAGAATTTGCAGTATGCAATGATGAGAGACTACTATACTATTTATAATAAATCTACCATACTAATTAATGGGCTTTTCACAAATACTCATTACAAGCTAACTTAGGGTACAAGCTAACTTAAACAATTGCACATAAAAAACAGACTCAATTTAAAATATTAACAACCCTAGCATTTCGACACTCAGAGCCGGCCCTGGGCCAGGACAGGGCCAGGACAAGCAGACCCATAGCCAGAGTCTAAAAAAATGAGGGCCTCAATTTTGGGGTATACTTAAGAAATTATAATATTGAAATTATAAAATATATACTTTTCGCGACGGTAATAATGAATTAAGTGTATACAGCCCAGTGGCATAGTAAATGCCATGGAAGCTAGTTGTCTTCCGCTCGATACTTTCAGGGGCCTTCTAAATTTTCAATTATTTTTATAGAAAATTTCTATTTTTACATAAATTTTCTTTGTCTTTCTCAAATTTTAATTATAAAATAACTTGTTTATAATTAATTCATATTTATTGATACATTTTAAATCAAATTTTAAACTTACTTTTGATAACCCTTATAATTTTATCTTAATTTATTTTAGTATAATTTTTAGAGACTATGTTATAATAACTAAGATTTAATATTTGTTATCTTGTATGTGAGATTTTTTTTATTTTAGAAGCGAGTAAAAAGGGGCCCATTTTTTTATTTGTCCTGGGCCTCTAAAAAGTCGGGACCGGCCCTATTCATATGACTTTTCCAACGTGTTTGTGACAATAAAAAATTTAATATTTTAATCTATAATATTGAGTGTCATGACCACCCAAAGTCGGAACCGGCCCCACGGATCTCCAAGATTCATGTGGAGATCCATAGACATAATTGTTTTTTTTTATTTTAAACCAAGTTAACAGTAAAAGCTTCAAAAACTAACCACGAGAAATTTAGAAAGTATTCCTTTATGATAAATATAATATTTTAACAATATGTAATCTATAATATTGAGTGTCATGACCACCAAAAATTCAAACTTAAAAAAATTGAAATAATCATTTAGACAATGCATATATATTTTAAATTTGTGTATAAGATTAATTATATGAAATGACAAATAAACTTACATAATAATTTAAAATTATATATATAAAATAAGAACATTATGCTATTTTAGGCAGGGCGGGGACTCCACAGGCCGAGGGATATTTACGCCACCCACGTCCCCGAAGTCCTTCAGAGAGATTTTGTTCCCCTTCCCCGTCCCTGCGGGGGGAAATTCCCCATCTTTGAGGCCCCAAACGAAGAATCCCCGTTAACGGAGGCAAGTTGACATCCCTATCTCTCAATAATGTTCCATCTCCAAACATCGGACCAAAAGTAAGTGTTTTCTCCATTCACCACCTCCCTAAAAAGAGACTCTTAAAAACTCATATCGAATCTGCATATGTTTCATTAAAAGCTTTCGGTGATTCTCTATATGAAAGTTCTGTTGAATAGTGTGCTACGGAGACCTGCAAAATAAGAACCAGTTAGATACTCTGAGACGTGTTGGTCGCGTTGTCCTCAAGGATTTAGAAGAAGAAGAAGAAGAAGTTTCTTTATAGTGGTTTCTGTTTTGATGTAGTATAAACATTGATTCAAAGATCCATACTTGTATTCTTTTTGCACAATGTCAAATAAAAATGTGTTTTTTATTCAATTATTTCTTTTATCCTTATGTAATTATTGTTAAAAATTATAGGGGCACCACTCTTTTGATTCGTCGAAGACACCCAAATTCAAAGGACCGACCCTGGTGTGTTGTAATATAATGTATTGTATATGTTAGTATTTGCTTGTATCCCTTTATAGAAAAAGGACTTTAACTTTTAAATCAATTTGAAATAGCTTGATAAGATTTTAATAAAACTAAGGATTATAATTTTTTTAAACATAAATAATTAAGACATAATACTAGATAAAGAAAATAGGGGTGTTATAGTAGAAAAAAGTAAAACCCTTCTAATTTGTCATATATTTGCATTATGCTTTTTGTTTCTTGTTATAATATCTATCTTGGTAATTGCATCAACCTCCTTTATCTATTTTAGTTTGGCCCAAAGAATAAGGCATATTCATTCGTTTGCGTGTATTAGGATAATACATTTTTGCACATGATGTGACAACTATTTGTACTTTTCTATGCAACTTTTCATCCTTATCCAAATATGTGAGCTCAACACAAAATCTTTATTCTGAAATTCTTCAAGTATCAACTTCTACGAGGGTGTCACAATTTTATTCCTCTGACAAAAAAGTTTGTTGACAATAGTCGTGCATGTACATTCGCGACATCAAGCATAACTAGTACTAATTTTCCACATGAAACACGTGTTAAATCCATAAAGCATAGCACCTAGTATGCTCAACTATATTACTTAACATACTTTTCTTTTTCTTCTTCATCAACACTCGTACTTTTAAACCATTCTTCAACCTAGAGAGATTCCATCATAGTAGTCAATTCATCGTCATTTACAACATCTAACAATTTTTTGTACATATCTTAAACTTCTCTGATACCAAAATGCATGTTGATAGTTGCTTTTGAAAATAACACTCCATTTCCCCAGGCAACCATTTTTTCCTCTTTGAAGTGTCGGCTCTAAACGCGTATGGGGACACAGCTCTAGCTTTTGGTGATCTATCATGTTACTTCTCTTTCTAAAATTCTTGACTTGTATTTTTTGAACCATATTTGATAACAATAAGTTATTCTTTCTATGAAGCATTAATGACTTTATCTTATACTTTATCTTGATCTTCATCTATATTTCCAGGAATTTTATTTATATTTCCAATTCCTAATGAAATGACTTTAAAAATTTTCTTGTTTTATTTGTTCTTGTAAGAAAAGTTGTAGTTTCAGGGGTACCTAGAAACGTACCACTAATTCATGAAGTGAGGTAAACAACAAAAAATGCATAAGAATAAAAAAAAACCGTGGACGGCAGGATTCGAACCTGCGCGGGCAAAGCCCACATGATTTCTAGTCATGCCCGATAACCACTCCGGCACGTCCACGTTTTTGTTTAATATTGTATATAATTTAAACAAATCCTTCTGCTTACTTTGTTACATAAGATATTAATAAACCCTTGAGCTTACTTTGTTACATAAGAGACATTATTTATTTTATAATCATATACTATAATGCGTAAAGAAAAAATTAATAATAATTATGGTAAAAGCGCTAATGAGGATATTTACTTTGTAATCGCATCACATTTCTTACTTTGATTTCATAATTATATGTAAACATGATACATATGTTAATATCAAATTACACATTTTTTTAAATTTGTCACCTCTCTAATTTGTGGGTAAAATTTTTCTTTTCACAAAATTATACTATTTTACATTAAAATTATAATAGGTGACTCTCTTTTGTCATTTAAAAAAATCTTTCGATAAAATTTTCTAAAAACTGTCACGTTTTTTCATATTTAACCTTATAGTTTACATATTTGATTTATTCTATGGTAAGTCATGGTGATTTGAAACAATCCACGTTGATTTAGAGTTTCTTATTTGTTGAATGGTTTTTGTTTTTATTTGTTATTTAATTTTCTTTTGAGATGAATTTGGTCTCCTTTATGAATACAGCAAGGTGAATAACATTAATATATAATTTTGAGTTTTAAAGATTTTTGATTTAGAGTTCCTACTTTTATTATTTATTTCTAGTTATGAATATATATTCTAAAATAGCACATGTTTTTTTTCTTTTTAAATCATAGTTGTTATGGGCCGTCCGCAAGGCCCAAAATGAAAGGTTGAATGATATATCGGAAATAGTAGATCACACACATAAAACATGTAGACATTTTCTTCCATGGAAGCAAACAATTCCGCCTAATATAGCTTTGTTGACCATCTAAATTAATCGGATGACTACCAACGATTTATATTTCACTCTATGTTTTCTGTTATTAATCATTTCTCCTATTTAAGAGGAAAGATGAGCCATTTCTTAGGTATTCAAATTCATTCTCAATATCATGCCAATTTTCATTCTCTTGCTGACTAGGGCGTCGTAGTGCTAACATTGCAAGTCACCCCCTCTCCACCGTATAAAAAGCTCAAGTCCACCGTAACAAAAATTACTTCTTCAATTCACCGAACAACTCTAGTTCCACCGCAGAACAATGGCGTCATTTATGGGAATGGAATTTGGAAAAGGATCAATGGACATATTATTCCAAATCCCGACTCTGAAAGAGGAAGGAAAAGTGGAATGTCGAAAAAGGCCATAATGGATAGATTATGGTTATGGATTCTATTGATTTTTTTGTGTCTTCAGTTTCTCCAGATGAACATTATTGGAACAAAATGGGTGTTCAGAAACAAACTGACGCTTGACTTGTAGCTCAAGGCTACAGTCAGTAGGAAGGTATAGATTTCTCTAAAACCTTTACACCAGTTGCAAGGTTAGAGGCAATCGGACTTCTTCTCTCTTATGTTATTGATCATGGTATTATTTTGTCTCAAATTGATGTTAAGAGTGCTTTCTCAAATGGATGTTAAGAGTGCTACAGTCAGTAGGAAGGTATAGATTTCTCTAAATCCTTTACACCAGTTGCAAGGATAGAGGCAATCAGACTTATTCTCTCTTATGTTATTGATCATGATATTGTTTTGTATCAAATTGATATTAAGAGTTCTTTCTCAAATGGAGTCATTTATGAAGAAGTGTATGTCAAACAACCTCCTGGATATGAGAATTCTGTCCATTCGTACTTTGTTTTCAAACATGAGAAATCACTCTATGGACTTAAACAAACTCCAAGAGCTTGGTATGAAAGATTGAGCAATTTCTTGATAGAAAATAATTTTTAAAAAGGTCAGGTTGACACTACATTATTCATAAAGACTTTAAATAAGGATAACTTAACTGTCCAAGTTTATGTTGATGACATAAAATTTGGTTCTACTAATGACTCTCCTTGCAAGTAATTTTTGGAGACAATGCAAGCTAAGTTTGAGATGAGCATGATGGGAGAATTGAAGTTATTCCTTGGAATTCAGATTAACCAAGGCATAGATGGAATCTATGTTCATTAATCAAAGTACACAAAGGAGGTTCTAAAGAAGTTCAATCTTGAAGACTATAAAGACTATGGAAACTCATATGCATCCAACCTGCAATCTAAATAAAGATGAGAATAACACCAAAGTGGATCAGAAAATATAATGAGGTATCCTTGGTTCCTTGCTTTACCTCACAACTTCTAGGCCTGATATTTTATACAGTTATTGCTTATGTGCAAGATTTCAATTAGATCCTAGAGAGGCTCATTTAACTGTTGTTAAGAGAATCTTTAGGCACCTAAAAGGAACAACAAATCTGGGACTTTTTTATAAAAAAAATTATAGATTATAAGATAGTTGGATTATGTCATGTTGACGATGTTTGGGATAGAACTGAAAGAAAGTCCACTAGTGAAAATTGTTAATTCATTGGTGAAAACCTAATGTCCTAGGTTAGTAGAAGACAAGCAATTGTTGCTCTATCTACAGTAAAAGCATAATACATCTCAACTGCTAAATGGTTTACACAACTACTCTGGATGAAGTATCAACAAGAGGATTGTCAGAACTATGGAAGCAATATACCTATTTTCTGTGATTATGTTGCTGCTATTTGTTTAACAAAAAATTTTGTTCAGCATTATAGAACCAAGCACATTGAAATCAAACTACACTTTATTAGAGATTATGTTCAGAAGGGTGATATATATTCAATTCATTGATACTGATCATCAATGGCTGATATATTTACCAAGTCCCTTATAGTTGAAAGAGTTGATTTTATCAAAAAGAATATGAACATGGTTTTTATCAAAGATTAGTGCTTGCTACCATATCTAGAAGCTCCCCAACAACTTTTGATATTAGGCAACTTCTTATGCATCTCAGACTCTGATACTTTGGACAATTCTTTGTTTAACTAATGCTCCTAGTACTTTTCAATATGCTATGAATGATTTTCCTTGCCTAGATTTAAGACGGTTAGTTTTATTTTTCATTGATGAAATTTTAATTTGCAATCCTTGTATTGATTTTAGAATTTTTTGCTTCAAACTGATTTGTTGCAAAATTATCTAAATATGGGCTTGTTGTTTCTAGTAAAACTAGATTGGTCGGTGCCACGACCCTTCATGACTCTCGAGAGGTTTTAGGTCTCACCAGATTTTATAGATGGTTTGTCCACCATTACGCCTCACACACATCTCCATTCACTGATCTGTTACTTTTTTACTAAGTATTCATAAAGTACAACAACTAAAACAACATTTACACTTTTAAAAACAAAAATGACATAAACATCAGTCTTGACTCTTTCAGACTTCTTTAAGATCTTCATTCTAGAGACAGATGCTTCCGTTGTCGCCATTAGTGTTGTTCTTGTCCAGGAGGACCATTCTTCAGAAATATCATTCAACACACATACTACAAGACACTCAGGACTTCAACCATCCCTCCCCCGCCTTTCATCATCTTTCCTTTGGCCATACATTTACAAAGATGTCAAGACTTTTGTGCAATGTTGCATAATATGCCAACAAAACAAAAACTTTTCAACAAAGAAACAAGGTTTACTACAACCATTATAAATACCAGCACAAGTATGAGAGGAGTTATTATATATATATATATATATATATATATATATATATATATATATATATATATATATATATATATATATATATATATATATATATATATATATATATATATATATATATATATAGGGAGTGTATCTAGTGAGAACTGATATCTACGTGAGAAACGAGAACAATTAATCATACCCATTAATTTTTTATCCATTGAAATTAATGGACTAGATTAATTTCGCTTTCCATGGTCCTCTTTCTTTATAACTTATTTAGTCTATAACAAAATTTAATTCATGTTATATTTTAGGAAATATGATAACTAATTAAATTCTTTTTATAATTTTTTATCATAAAATAAATTTATTGAAAGTATTTTTTATTTTTTAATTAATATACAAATATTTATTTTTATTATATTAAAAAATAACAATTAATACATCAATTAAAACCTATGAAAATATTTTTAGATTAATATATAATTCTATTATCGATTTTAAATAATATATTAGTTGCTATTTTTTATTCAATAACAATAAATATAATTTAATTGGTTATCATTATTCTTAACATAAACTAATTTCATCTGTAGTGTTTTGTTATTTTATAATTATATTATATTTATTATTATTGTTTTAAAAAAACTAACATCATAATTAAAACTCTTAATATAACTCTATATTAATTCCCTAAAAACATATTCTACTACTATACATCGTAGTATTCAAATAAAAAAATTAATACAACTTTATATCAATCAAAATCATTAATATAATTATAAATTAATATAAGAACTAATATAACCATATATTAATCAGGATATTTAATACTACTGTATATTTTTATTATATAGTTAAATTAATAAATTTAATTAATATATATTTATACTATTAATATAGTTATATTAATATTTTTAAACAATATATATTTTTATTATATAGTTATACATTAATTTTTATTTTTAAAACAATAACATAAATATTTGTATATTAATTAAAAACAAAAAATATTGATAAAAGTATTTTATATTGAATAATCTATAAAAATAATATAACTGGTTATCATAATTCTTAAAGTAAAACAAATATATTTATTCATAAAATATAATGTGAATTAAATACTTGTTGTTTAGATGATTTAGATTTTAAATATTTGCATTATATTTTATGATAATATCCTAAATAAAATTAAGTATGATAGTAACGAGTTTTTAACGATATTTTAATAAAAATTTAATAAACTCAATGAAATTGTTTTAGGTAACAATATCTTTCTATGGAAGTTTTAAATATTAAATGTAATAGAAAAAAATTAAATAAGGTGCTCTTTATATGGAATTTGCAAATCTGAAACGTTGATTAAATCTAATGATTGATAACGATAGTTCTCGTTTCTCACAGAAGATATCAGTTCTCACCGGATATGCTCCCATATATATATATATATATATATATATATATATATATATATATATATATATATATATATATATATATATATATATATATATATATTTTGTTACTTACTTGCCTTCATCATTTAGACAGGCCGTGATTTATGTCATTTTTGACCGGTTGAGTTGACCAAGTTTTTCACTTCATAAAACTTCCCAACATGTTCTCAAATCCAGATTCCAGATCTTGCCAATAGTTTTTCCATTGAAGTATGTTAATTACACGGTATCCCCAAATCCATTGTTTCTGATGGAGACCTTATTTTTCTCAAGAACTTTTTGGAAAGAGATTATTTTATTACAAGGAGAAACCATGAAAGACACCACATCACAACTTATCATCTGGAGACTACAAAAAACTTGTGGTAGTAAACAAAATTTTAAAGGCTCACCTGTAATTCTTTACTAGTTATCAACCCAAAAATGGTTCAAGTATATGCATCTTATCTCCACTCTCCACACACATGCACCACGCGGTCCCACCAGATTCAACCTTATCCCTTCCATATGCACTATAAATAATCTCGGTCTCAACCCCTCATATTTCCCCCATTAAATCAATTCAATACATTCAAATTCCCCCAAGAGGAACATGCATTAGAGAGAGTACTAATATGTTTTCAAGGCAATGGTGACTTGACTTGTTCCATGGTGATAACGTTGACACGTATCTTAGTCGACTGGACCCTTATCCTACTGAAAGAGTGCATCACATCTTGTATGTTTGATGCTGTCAAGGAACAACTTTCTTCCAAATATCAAGCATCTCTCACAGAGAACTGTTATAGAATCCTGACGACCAAGGATCTGTTATGTGGCCTTCTCCCAATAAATGAAAAAATTAATAAAGAAGGCCCTTGACCTGAGTCAAATTAAAAGGAATAATGTCAACTTTAAAGGATTATAGGTTGAGTTTCTTAAAATATCAAGATAATATACAACGAAATCTTGTACAACAAAGAAAATCTAGAAAACAACCACAATGTCCATTATCTCAAGTGTGTGTGTGTGTGTGTGTCTATATATATATATATATATATATATATATATATATATATATATATATATATATATATATATATATATATATATATATATATATATATATATATATATATTGATGTGTGTAGATCAATAGTTTTAATTTTAGGGTTTAGGGTCATAATAAAATAAAGTATACAAAAATTTTAAAAAATTATTTAAATTGTAACATAAGAACTAAAAATATTAAATAGTTGTTTAGAAATATTTCGACAAATACAACTATAAATTTTCCGTATCTTTTCTATCAATAAAATTTCTCCATTTTTTATAATTATTGCTAACTCATTTTAATATAAAATATAAAAAACAATTTAAAAAACACATAAAATTTTTATTAGGAGATGGTATACTAATAAATAAATCTATATTTTAAAAGTAAAATAATAGAATTTCTTTTTGGCAAATTTAATTTATATATATATATATATGGATAACGTTTTTGGCACATATTCTTAGGAGATGGATAACGTTTATATTTTAAAAAAATATATTTAATTGATGAATAAATCAAACCATAGCAACACATTAAGAGGAAATCTCTGCCATTACAACATGTAATTATTGTCAAATGACACATTATAATTCCGCGTCAAAAATTAAAATAAGTAATTTACAGAATACTTTAAAAGTGACTTATGTATTCCATGTGAGACCGGATGTAATAATACTAAACTACTTTAGATTTTATTTTAATTCCCACAATAAAATATTACAAATCAGTATTTCATTTTAACAAAATCGAGGCCTTTTAATATATGGAACCTTGTGCAACAGCTCTTGCTACACTTGCTTTGGGTCGGGCTTGGAAGTTACTCTATATTAGGATTTCAATAGAGTTGTAAATTCTTCACTTTTAACTTGTTATCGAGTTAACAAGTCTACAACAAAAGTAATTTTTTTATTACTTTCTCATTAAAATATTTATTATCTATAGTTTCTTCTTCTGTATGATATGTATGAGAAAAGTGATTTTAGTTGGGTTAAACAACGAGTAGCCGTCTTAGCTCAGCTGGTAGAGCGCGTGGCTTTTAACCACGTGGTCGTGGGTTCGATTCCCACAGACGGCGGATTGATAAAATTTATTTTTTTAGTTAAAGATTCTCAATTTGGATGCCTCAGAAATTTCACTTTTAAAGTCAATTTTGCATCATTTCATATTGGAAATCCAACTAGTAATTTTTATAATAATATTATTTGTAATTTTGCAACATATATGCAAACATTTATGTAGAAAAAGTGACATTTACCCATCTTGTAACATTTAGCTTTTAACCGTTGTGTAACAAAAAAAGATTATTAGTGTAAACCTCTTAAATACAAGGTTTTATTATCAGAAGTATCCAAATAATAAATAGTTAAAAAGTGTATGACAACAATCATTGAACTTTTGGCCTATCTTGTAAGAGATTTACCTTGATTGTTTTCATGAGCAAGTCAATTTCACGAGTTTTTAGGGGATGGTTGTTAACAAGCCTGGTTGCTTGTCTAGTAGTGGGTTGAGATGAGGTGGTGAGGTTGGCTATTTTAAATGGATATGAGAGAAACAATGCCAGGTTAGTAGGATTCAATTAGCAAAAATGAAGAAAATGTAATAGTATTTTGAGATAGGACTAGGTAAAGGTGTGAGATAGAGAATAAGTGAGATGTTAGAATTGTTATTGGTATGGGAATGTTAGGAGATTGATTAAGTCATGGTTGGTATTGCATTTGTGGAGGTGTGATAAGAATGTGAAGTAGTAACTTGGATAATGCTATGAGCATTTGTTTTTTTTAGGGAAAAGACGTATTGTTCATGAGGAAAAAAATGATGTTTTAAGTATTTGAGATTGACATATTAGTGTAAGGTAAAACAAGAGTAATACACGAAAATCTAAATTCATTAAACAAAGATGTTTGGAAATAAATATATGACCATTAAGAGATAAACATGTGTAACCTTTGTGAGATGTTGAGTGCCCTATGAATAGACATTCAAGGGGTTTAAAATCAAACATGTGTCATCATGATAGTCATTCTTAACAAAAACCCTAATGTGTTATTTACTAAATTGATATTAAAAATAAATAAATAATAATTATAATAAATATATTATAATAATAAAGTAATATTTTGACACTACTATTAATAATAATAATAAATATTATACTATATGTTATGAAATTAACAAAAACAATATAGAGATGAAGTAGAGAAAGTAAGAGAGAAAGTGGTATTCTATTATCTTCTTCAAGAAGTATCATTTACATTGCAAAGTGGACCTTATTTATAGGACATTAGGAAGGTGAAAAATCATAACCTTATTATACCACTTAATAGGGAATATGAAGATGAAAGATTATAATACATATGGACATCCACAATAATATTTATTCATAACACTCCCCCTTGGATGTCCATTGAGGATATGCCTCGTTAAAACCTTACTAAAAAAAAACCAGTGGGAAAAATTCTAGTGAAGGAAAAAGAGTACAATATCCTTTGAATATGAATTGTCTCATTAAAAACCTTACCAGGAAAATCCAGTGGGACAAAACCATGGTGAAGGGAAAAAGAGTGCAAAACATATGTTTTTCTTCCCCTCATGCATACAGTTATATGTGAGACGATATTCTTTATAGTCGTTGCTTAAAATGTCTTCTTCAAAGTGACTTCATGTAGTGTTAATAGTTATGCACGATTTTATGAAGTTGTTGCCATGATTTGTATTATAGATCTCCATGAAGGTTGTACCATCACATGTAAACAAATAACTTGTTTCTGATCTACCATTGTGAGGATCTGACAAGTAAGCTGCATCTCTAAGATAGCGAAGTATATGTTTGACTTTGTTTCAATATCTTTGTGTAGGTGAATAACTGTATCTTTCTAATATATTAACTGCAAATGATATATCAAGACGTGTATAATTAACAAGGTGCATTAGTGCTCCAATTGCACTGAGATATGGTACTTCAAGACCAAGTAATTTTCCATCCCTTTCTCGAGGCCTAAAAAGATCTTTCTCCACATATAATGATCTATAACCATATTGGAGTAGGCTATATGTGACATTTGTCCATATAGAATCATTTCAACACTTTTCTATATAGCCTTATTGATGTACAAATATTCTTTTGTCTACATGGTCAATTTTCAAACCTAGACATATTTTATCTTTTCTAGGTCCTTCATCTCAAACTCTTTATTTAAGCAATTTATAGCTTTTGGAAGCTCTTTAGGAGTTTCAATAATATGTATGTCATGCACATAGATAACTATTATTGCAAATTCTTTTCCACATCATTTTATGAAAATACAAGTACAAATTGAGTTATTTTTATACTCATCATTTAATAGATATTCACTGAGGCGATTATACCACATGCATCCAGATTCTTTCAGCTATAGAGAGACTTGTTCAATTTGATGTAGTAGTTTTATCGAGATCCACAATTACGTACCTCTGGTATATTGAACCTTTCAGGGAGTTTCATGTAAATGTCACTATCAAGTGAACTATATAAATAAGATGTCATTACATCCATCATGTTCAAATCAAGCTCTTCATGTGTTACAAGGCTAATTAATTATCAAAAATCGATTGAATCCACTACAGGAGAATATGTTTTATCAAAATCAATCTTAGGTCTTTGTGAAAATCATTGAGCAATAAATCAAACTTTATATCATTCTTATTTTTCTTTTTCACAAAAACTCATCTATATCCAATTAGTTTCACACCTTGAGGTGGTCGGACTACAGGTCCAAAAGTGAGTCACTTGTAAAGTGAGTTTAATTCTTCTTCAATTGAATATATTTATTTTGGCCAATTCTCACTTAGTCTACAATCTTTAATAGACTTTCACTCATGATCCTCGTTATCATTGATCACTTTTAGCGCTATATTGTATACAAAGACATTGTCAATATTGACTTTATTTGGTTATATCAATTTCGGTTCCATTCCTATTCATCCATGACATAATTTATCGAGATCTCTTTATTTCATATTTCAAGTACTTGATTTGTTCTTCTGGAACTGTAAATTAAATTAGATCAAAGTGCTCTTATAGTGATAAAAAGAAATAATTATTTATATAATCCTTCTAGGAAACTCAACAAAAAAAACCCTTCAAAGTCATGTCACAAATATTCACATCGATTAAGAAAAATAATTCTTTAAGCAATCCTCCTGAGATATCTTAACATTAAGAGAGAATTTTTTTGTGTAGTTCTTCAGGAACTCAATCACAGACAATTTTTTTTATAGTTCTTCAGGAACTCAATCACATTTTATAGTTCTTCAGGAACTCAATCACAAATCTTTTACTAATAAAAATAATAATATTTATAATCCTTCAGGGATGCTTGATAAGTTCTTCAGGAATTATATATCAAACTCAATAATATCATTCTAGTATATTTGATAAGTTCTTCAAGAACTATATAACAAACTTAATACTATATATTTGTTAAGTTCTCCAGGAACTATATAACAAACACGTTGTTTTGTAATCCTTCAGAGATTATTGATAATTTAATAAGATATAATATCAAAATTCAACACAAATAATGAGAAAGAAAAATAATAAAATAATAAACTAATATTACCTCTAACAGTTATGGCTTCAATTTTTTTTCAAGTTTGATAGAGCTTCGTGCTGATAACGTGTTATGAAATTAACAAAAACAATATAGAGATGAAGTAGAGAAAGTAAGAGAGAAAATGGTATTCTATTATCTTCTTCAAGAAGTATCATTTACATTGCAAAGTGGACCTTATTTATAGGACATTAGGAAGGTGAAAAATCATAACCTTACTATACCATTTAACAGGGAATATGAAGATAAAAGATTAGAATACATATGGACATCCATAATAATATTTATTCATAACAATATATATAATTTAATAAATTAATATATTGTAAATTTGTAACTTCTAAATTATTAATATTATTGTTGATTTAGATATCAAAACTAAAAAATTCAACTAATAAACTTTTCATTCATAAAATTGAAGAGTTATTTTATTCAATCTCATGTCAGTTGATAGTGCATTTGAATAGAGACCATTAAAATTCAAAATAATTTATTTACCAACAATAGTCTCGAGAGTCACACTTAAACTTTATTTGATAAACTTAAAATTTGATATAAAAAAGTAAAAGATAAATATAATTGTTGAAAATGTATAGAAAAATAACAATGAAAAAAAATATAACTGTTGAAAATGTATAGAAAAATGACGATGAAAAGAATTCATAAAAAGAATATTAGTGAAAATATAATTGAATAAGTATATTTTTAAACTTAAAATCTATGTACTATGGGATAAGTGAGTAATAAAACAGTAATAATATAAATGAGTTGTTATTTACAAATCATATATAACAAAAAATAAATGTAAATGATATAAAAATATTCAATCATATGTGAATAAAATATCATCCGATAGTACTATTAAAATAAAATATGATATGATATTTAAAATTGACTGAATATTAAAAAACCATCTTAAATTATTTTTATTTTTATTTATTTTTAAAAATTGAAAAAATGTCTCTTTTACTAATTGAACAAAAAAAAATTAAACTCAATATCTTTAACATTATAATTTTAATTTATCACTAAACTAAAAAATTTATATAATTTTAATACCTATAAATAATATAAAAAAATTATTTTTTATAATAAATTAATACTAAATATGAACACAATTTTATATTTAAAAAATTATTTATGTAACTTCATATTTACTTATATTTTAATTTATAAAATATTTTAAAAACATATTTTAATTAAACCCGTACAACGCACGGGTCATAGATCTAGTTTTAATAAAACGGACACGGGTAATTTACCTAATAATTATATAATTATGAATTTGAATAGGAATAGAGTAAATTGAGTAGTGGATGATGTTTTTGGTTTGGTCCCCGAACCACTTGTAATTGTTTTTCATTTACATATGGTACCACTTTTATGTTTAAAAAAAAGACTAATATTAACGAGAAAAATAGTTACTAATATAATGTTTGTATGAATGAATGAATAAATTGCAGGCAAGAAATAACTATGAGGACAACGTATTTAGAGCCACGGTTTTTATTAGTTGTAACGAGGCAAAGGACAAAGAGTGATGCGGGAATTGGTGCCACTGTCGTTGAATCTATTTCTTTGATCACAAAATAATTAAAATAAAAGCATAACTGCCATAACAAATGATAAATAGACAACAAACCAAAAAAATGAAAAACGTGTTAAATAGATAACAAAGCGTATTTCAACAAATGAAATGAAAAATTGACATCGAAGTTGCTGTGGTGTAGTGGTTATCACGTTTGCTTTACACGCAAAAGGTCTCCGGTTCGATCCCGGGCAGCAACAGTACCATTTTTTACCGGCGCTTTTGTTCTATTGCTACTTTGTTAGTTTTTTTTTTTGATAAGCATTGCTACTTTGTTAGTATTTTTCCTTCTTTAACGTGGTGTTTTCCGTGTTTGTTTTATTTGTGGGTTTTATGCTGTGTTATTTGATTTAATATTTTGTTGTAATGTTTATTTATTTATAATAATATATTATTAGTTTTAATCTATTACAAATTCAATTAATAGTTTAGACGACAAATCACATATTTGAAGGAATAAATATTTAATAAATTTAATTTCACCGTTTATATAATATTTTTTTTGTTTTATAGTATTTATTTAAAGTAGATTTTCTTTTTAATTTTAATAATGTTGAATTTGTTTTATTTACACTGTCAACCAATGACGATCATGAATCAGGACAAATCAGACTAAAAAGTTAAAATAACTTGTATGACATGGCAGAATGTCATATTCTAATTGGATAACAGTATAAAACTTTTTTTACACTGTGTGTGCATAACCATTAAACTCATATATATATATATCTGTGTGTGTGTGTGTGTGTGTGTGTGTGTTTTTTTTTTTTGTAATTTCTTTAGTATCTTGAGTTTGACTTGAATACTAGTTTGACCACCCGTGCTCCGCACATGATTGATTTTAATCTTTACCTCAAATATTATTTTAAAGGCTAAATTACCTCTAGGGTACTTTATGTTATTTAATTGTAACGATTTAGTCCTTTAAGTTATTTTTGTGACAGAATGGTCATTTAAGTTACGTAACATTGTCAACGTTGCCCTTGGTCAAAGGTTCCATCCCAAAACTGATGATTTGCCACTAACGGTGCTAAGTTGTCCGTTAACTTTGCTGACTATGCATATATTTTATTATTTCTTTAATTTATGAAGAAAATTACCTACAAAACGTGAACCCTAACCTTGCTGAGGTTAAATTTCCTTCCCAAAATCGTGAACCCTAATTTTTCTTCTCTTCATCAATGGCCCAATTCGGTAGCGGCGCAATAAATCGAAGAGCTGAGAACTCAATTTCATTAATATCGAGTGTGTCTCAATCTGGAATAGAACTGTTATGTTTGTGTGGATCCAAAGCAGCGATAAGACCAGTTACGAAGAAAGGAAGAAACTTGGGGAAGCTATTTTATGAGGATCCAAAAACAGTCTACATGGTTACATCCTATTTGAATTTTCTTTTATAAGGCATCTTAGGTTTCTGACTTGTTGGTGGCTGAAATGTTGTTGTTGGTCCGTGTCTAGCCCTCCTCATGGCAAGTAGCTGAGCAACTGTGATTGAATGGCGTGTCTGAACTCCTTATTTTTTGGTCACTACTGATTTCCTTGTTTGAACTCTACTTGTTGGTTGGCTTTGGGTGGTGGCATTTTGAGATTGCCATGTTTGAACTATATTTGTAGGTTGAGACTGTACAGTTGTGGGAGTTTGGGACTGTATAGTTGTGGGAGTTTGGGATTGGACTGTTGTGGGAGTTTGGGTGGGGACACTTGTGGAACTTTGAGATTTGGCAGTGGTTGCATTGTTGGACTATCTTGGTGCAAATGGACATGATGATTTGTTATGTCCAGATAGACCACATGCTGAGCACCAAAGTCATCTTCTAACGCCTTCAACGTTCCAACAAAGTAGTACCAAATTTCAAGAACCCTTGGATATCCCATCATTAACAACCCCCAAAATCTCAAAGTAAATCCATTTATCACCATCACAATTCCAGATTGACACTTCCCCTTCTTCATACTTATCACCAACGAAAAATCCCCATGATAGAAATCAACATAAAATTCATCTATGTCTAGTTTGACCTAAAAAATATCAGCAACGCACATACCCAACAACCTAATGAGTATTAAACCCTAACATTGCTATTATCAATGACAGACACATATTCAACAACAATCACTTTAGAAAATGTGATACATACCTCAGCAATGCTCTTGCGTCACCTTTAGTGTCGTCGTCGTCTCCGAGCACCTCCACCTTCTACGTAACCTTCTACTTTCTCTTGACATTAAGCTGGCATGTCTATTTTAGGAGTGGAAAGAATGACCTTTTTAAAAATAAATAAAGAATACTCAGCATATAGGAGTGGACACGTCAGCAACTTAAGTGACACATCATCATTTTTTTAACATGACCTTTGACCAAGGGCAACGTTGACGACATTAGTTAACTTAAAGGACCATTCTGAAGCAAAAATAACATAAAGGACCAAATTGTTACAATTAAATAAGTTAAAGGACCCTAGAGGTAATTTAGCCTATTTTAAATAAAGGGTTAATAGTAATTTACCCCCCTGCAATAGTAGCGAGATTCAGTTTACCCCCCTTTTAAAATAAAATTTTGGATTATCCCCCTGTAATATTAAAATTGTAAGTCTTTTGCCCCCTAAGAGGGAAAATTACCCCCTGTAAAATATATATATTTTTATTCCCCACCCCCCCCCCCGGTTTTTACACGTTTAGGGGGGTGCCCAAATCTTATAGGGGGTAATCCAATTTTTTTTTAAAAGGGGGGTAAACCGAATCTCGCTACTATTGCAGGGGGATAAATGACTATTAACCCTTAAATAAATAAATATATTTTAGTAAATATAGTTATATATAATATTTACCGTGAATTTTTATAAATCAAAATTATATATATATATATATATATATATATATATATATATATATATATTGCGAGATATTAGATCGAACTCTAGTATGGTCGAAGGGTAGCTTCTTGGTTCGACAGTTCGACAGGGTTAAGCATGACGTCGAAGGTTGCTCACATGCTGGTGTCGAAGTGTGCATGCTGTAGTCGAAGATGGGTCGAGCATGCAGGTGTCGAAGATGCTAGGGTTGTTAGCATGCTAAATTAGGTTTTAGTGTTTAAACCCTAATTTGTTAAGTTAGCTTGTTTATTAAGTTGACTTGTGTAATGGGCCTTGCTGAAAAAGCCCATTAGTTAGTATGTTAGGTTTTATTATAAGTAGCATACTAGTCTCTCATCATTGTTAAGCTACAAATCCTAATTTAGGGTGAGAGAGGTTATTTGTTATTCTTGTAAACTTGTAATCTTGTTTTAAGAGAAAGTGAAAGAATATCAGTTATAACCAATTCTTGTGTTCTTCTTATCTCTCATAATTCCCTATTATACTTTGTTATTGGTATCGTTTTTCACAACAAATTGGTGCGGTGGGCGTGGAGAAGATGCCTTCAACAAAGTATGAGATCGAAAAGTTCACCAGAGTGAATGATTTCGGTCTGTGGCGCTTGAAGATGAAAGCCCTACTGGTTCAGCAGGGTTGTTTGGAAGCGTTGAAGGGAGAGGCAGCCATGAATGCAGAATTGACGGCGGCGGAGAAGATGAATATGATCGAGAAAGCACACAACACAATTTTGTTGAGTCTTGGTGATAAGGTTCTTCGGCAGGTATCAAAGGAGACGACGACATCAGGGTTATGGGTGAAACTTGAAATTTTGTATATGACCAAATCGCTGGTAAATCGACTCTACTTGAAGCAAGCTTTGTATTCATTCAAGATGATTGAAGATAAAGTGTTGGCTGAGCAGTTGGATATGTTCAACAAGCTGATTCTTGATCTTGAAAATATCGATGTAAAGATTGATGATGAAGATCAAGCGCTGTTACTATTATGCGCTTTGCCTCGATCACATGCTCACTTCAAAGAAACTCTCTTGTATGGAAGGGAGTCCCCGACGTTTGAAGAAGTTCAATTAGCCTTGTATTCTAAAGACTTGAATGAATGGAAGGAGCATAAACCTTCGACTGTTGGTGAAGGTTTGGCCGTTAAAGGAAAATTCTTGCGAAAGAATGGTAAGTTCGACAAGAAGGGCAAAAGCCAGTCGAAGTTTTACAGTGGCGAATCATCTGGCATTCGATGCTATCATTGTAAGAAGGAAGGTCACACAAGAAGGTGTGCCCTGAACGCCTGAAAGATCATGGAGGTAAGGATAATGGCAATGCAACCATTGTTCAAGATGATTTTGAATCATCTGATGTTCTTGTGGTTTTAAGCAGTGACTCGAGAAGAGAGTGGATTATGGATTCAGGTTGCACTTGGCACATGACTCCAAACAAAGACTTGTTCGAGGAATTATGTGATCAAGATGGTGGATCAGTATTGCTGGGAAACAACAAGGCTTGCAAGATTGCAGGTGTTGGATTTGTGAGATTCAAGCTCCATGATGAGTCAATAAGGTTATTGACTGAAGTCAGGTATGTTCCTGATTTGAAGAGAAATCTACTTTCTCTTGGTGAATTTGACAAGAATGGATATGTTTTCCAAGGAGAGAAAAGTATCCTGAGAGCCATGAAGGGTTCGAAGGAAGTCTTGAGAGGCGTGAAGAAACAAGGCTTGTACACCCTTGAGGCTGAAGTTGTAAGTGGTTCGACAAATGTTGTATCCACAAAACCTTTGTCGAAGACAGAAATCTGGCACATGAGATTAGGCCATGTCAGTGAAAGGGGTCTAGTCGAATTAGGGAAATAAAATCTGCTTGGTGGAGACAAAGTCGAAAAGCTGAAGTTTTGTGAATCCCGTGTATTTGGAAAATCTTGCAGAGTAAAGTTCAACAAAGGCCAACAAAGAACACATGGATCCCTTGATTACATGCATGCTGATCTTTGGGGGCCTGCAAGGTGTCTGTCACATTCAGGAGCAAGGTATTTTCTATCCATAGTAGATGATTATTCCAGAAAATTATGGGTATTCATCCAGAAGACTAAGGATGAAACTTTTGAGAATTTCAAAAGTTGGAAGACTCTGGTTGAAAATCAGACTGGCAGGAAGGTCAAGAGGTTGAGAACCGACAATGGCCTTGAATTTTGCAATGAGGCATTCGACAGTTTTTGTGCTGCCTCTGGTATTGCAAGGCACAAAACTACTGCAGGTACTCCACAAAAAAATGGTTTGGCTGAAAGGTTTAATCGAACTATTTTGGAGAGAGTCAGATGCATGTTGACTAGTGCGGGCTTAAAGAAGGTGTTCTGGGCTGAGGCTGTTTCGACAGCAACATATCTGATAAACAGATGTCCTTCGACAGCGTTAGATATGAAGACACCTGAAGAAGTTTGGTCGGGACATCCACCAGATCTCGACAAACTGAGAGTATTTGACTGCGTAGCCTATGCTCACATTAGGCAAGACAAGGTCGAACCTAGAGCTCTGAAATGCATGTTCATGGGATACCCTGAAGGAGTCAAAGCTTATAGGCTATGGTGCCTAGAGCCAGGTCACAAGAGGTGTATCACCAGTCAAGATGTAGTTTTCAATGAAGCTGAAATGGCTTTTAAGAAAACTATTGATGTCGGTCGAAATACAGAAACATCTGACGAATAGCTGGAACAGGTAGAGATTCCTGTTGAGGTGGAGCATGTTGATGCTGAATTGCATATCCCTGATGAAGTCGAAGAAGAAGCAGAAGATGCTGAGGAAGTTGAGGAAACTGACGATGACTACCTATTATCGAGAGATAGGTCGAGAAGAGTCATCAAGGCACCTCAGAGACTTGGGTATGCAGATCTTATAGCTTATGCCTTAATCTCTGCAAGTGAGGTTCTAGACGAAGAACCTAGAGACTACAAGGAAGTTATGAGGAGTCGAAATAAGACTGAATGGCTGAAGGCCATGGATGATGAGATGAAATCTCTTCATGATAATCATACTTGGGAACTGATCAAGAAACCTATTGGGGCAAGGTTAGTCAGTTTTTAATGGATTTTCAAAGTTAAGGAAGGAATTGAAGGAGTGACGTCGAAAAGATACAAGGCAAGGTTAGTTGCAAGGGGTTTCACTCAGAAAGAAGGTGTCGACTTCAATGATGTGTTTTCTCCTGTTGTGAAGCATAGGTCCATTCGAATGTTGCTTGCCATGGTGGCACAGTTCGATATTGAACTGGAACAAATGGATGTGAAGACTGCGTTCTTGTATGGTGATCTAGATGAAACGATCCTGATGAGGCAACCTGAAGGGTATGTCGAAAAGGGGAAGGAAGATTATGTGTGCAAGTTAAAGAGATCTTTGTATGGGCTGAAACAATCTCCTCGACAGTGGAATAGGAGATTCGACAAGTTCATGGCACGCATAAGTTTCATTAGAAGTCAGTTCGACCACTGCGTTTACTTCAGATTTCGACCTGGTAATTCATTTGTTATTTTGTTGCTTTATGTGGATGATATTCTCATAGCAAGCAACAATGTTGAAGATGTGGCGAGGGTGAAGTCTGAACTCAATAAGGAGTTCGATATGAAGGATCTGGGAGCTGCTTCCAGGATTCTTGGAATTGACATTCGAAGAGATAGAAAGAAGTCAAAGTTATGCTTATCTCAAGAGGCATATCTACGGAAGATTCTTGAAAGTTTGGTATGTCGAATTCGAAGCCAGTGTTGACTCCAACAAACCCTAAATTCAAGCTGAGTATTGATCAGTGTCCCAGTACTGATGTCGAAAGAGCCTATATGAATAGCATCCCATATGCTAATATAGTTGGTTCTTTGATGTATGCTATGGTATGTACTAGACCCGACATAGCATATGCAGTAAGTCTTGTAAGCAGGTACATGGAGAATCCTGGAAAGGCCCACTGGCAAGCATTGAAGTGGATTTTAAGGTACATAAATGGGTCTCTGAACAGATTCCTAATTTATGGTGGAGCCTTAGGTGAAGATAGTAAAGCAGTAATCGAAGGATATGTCGACTATGATTATGCAGGTTGTATGGATTCCAGGAAATCTATTTCTGGATATGTTTTCACTATGTTTGGTACAAAAATTACTTGGAAAGCAACACTTCAGAAGGTTGTTGCTCTATCAACCACTGAAGCGGAGTATATTGCCTTAACTGAAGCTGTGAAAGAAGCATTGTGGCTTGAAGGTTTTGCGAAGGAGCTGAAACTTCAAGGTCGAGGTATCACTGTTAAATGTGATAGTCAAAGTGCAATACACCTGTCGAAGAATTCAGCCTATCATGAGCGAACTAAGCACATTGATGTGAGGCTTCATTTCGTCAGAGGAGTAATCGAGCGTGGAGAAGTCCAAGTGCCGAAGGTTTCGGCTGAAGACAATGCTGCTGATATGATCACCAAGACATTGCCGAGTTGCAAGTTTTTCTACTGTATGCAGTTGATAAAGCTGCATGAAGAAAGCTAGTTTGTTCCTTGATGTTGTAGAGTTAGGTCCAAGGTGGAGATTTGTGAGATATTAGATCGAACTCTAGTATGGTCGAAGGGTAGCTTCTTGGTTCGACAGGGTTAAGCATGAAGTCGAAGGTTGCTCACATGCTGGTGTCGAAGAGTGCATGCTGTAGTCGAAGATGGGTCGAACATGCAGATGTCGAAGATGCTAGGGTTGTTAGCATGTTAAATTAGGTTTTAGTGTTTAAACCCTAATTTGTTAAGTTAGCTTGTTTATTAAGTTGACTTGTGGAATGGGCCTTGCTGAAAAAGCCCATTAGTTAGTATGTTAGGTTTTATTATAAATAGCCTACTAGTCTCTCATCATTGTTAAGCTGTAAATCCTAATTTAGGGTGAGAGAGGTTATTTGTTATTCTTGTAAACTTGTAATCTTGTTTTAAGAGAAAGTGAAAGAATAGTAGTTATAATCAATTCTTGTGTTCTTCTTATCTCTCATAATTCCCTATTATACTTTGTTATTGGTATCGTTTTTCACAATATATATATATATATATATATATATAATTTGCTCGCTTTTAAACATTAAATAATTACCGTCAAAGAACTTATTTATTAATTATTATTGAATGGAAAATTAAAATTTGGTGGTTCACATGAAAAATAACCACACATTAATAAATAAAAGAAAATGAGAAAGGAAGATAGAAAAACAAACAAACAAAAAATTATCTATAATATAAGAAATCTAATGGTTGTTGAAAAGTCAAAAATACCATTATTTGATTTTTTGCCACCACATTAAAATTGTGGTTTTTTGGTATTTGCACCATGAAGTTCTTAATTTTATTATTAAAATAATACAACTCTTATATTTTATCAAACTTATCAAATCTCTCTTCATTCTCTATTTTTTTCTCTTTCATCATTTTCTCACTTCTTTCTTCCACAAAAAAACTATTATTGATATATATATTTTTATATACAAAAATGATATTTATGATCGAAATATTTTTTAGTCAAAATAATATACGGGAAAAATTATTCCAAAAATTTATTATTGATATAAATATTTTTATATACGAAAATTTAATATTGATCCAAATATTTTTGTAAGTAATACCTAAACAAAAATAATATTTGTATACGGAAAAAATCTATTATTTACGAAAAATGATATTTATGATCCAAATATTTTTTATTCAAAAATGATATACGGGAAAAAATCTACTATTGATCTAAATATTTTATATACGAAATTTACTAATGATCCAAATATTTTTGTAAATGATACCTACAAAAAAATGAAGTTTGTATACGGGGAAAAAATCTATTATTGATCTAAATATTTTTATATACGAAAAATGTTATTTATGATCCAAATATTTTTTATTCAAAATGGAATAGGCCAAAAAATCTATTAATGATCTAAATATTTTTATATACGAAAATTTGATATTGATACAAATATATTTGTAAATGACAACTAAACAAAAATAATATTTGTATATGGAAAAAAATATATTACTTACGAAAAATGGTATTTATGATCCAAATATTTTTATTCCAAAGTAGTATACGAGAAAAAATTTATTATTTATCTAAATATTTTTATATACGAAAAATGGTATTTATGATCAAATATTTTTGATCCGAAAATGGTATACGGGAAAAAATCTATTATTGATCTAAATATTTTTTTATACGAAAATTTAAGATCCAAATATTTTGGTTAATGATACCTAAATAAAAATAATATCTGTATTATTATTATTTACAAAAAAAATGTTATTTATGATTCAAATATTTTTTATTAAAAAATGATATACGAGAAAAAATCTACTATTGATGTAAATATTTTTATATGCGAAATTTACTATTGATCCAAATATTTTTGTAAATAATACCTAAACAAAAATAAAGTCGGAAAAAATTTATTATTGACCTAAATATTTTTATATACGAGAAATGGTATTTATGATCAAATATTTTTATCCAAAAATGGTATAGAGGAAAAATATATTAGTGATCTAAATATTTTAATACACGAAAATTTAATATTGAATCAAATATTTTTGTAAATGATAACTAAACAAAAATAATATTTATATACGGAAAAAAATCTATTATTTATGAAAAATGGTATTTATGATCCAAATATTTTTTATTAAAAACTTGTATACGAGAACAAATTTATTATTGATCTAAATATTTGTATATACGAAATTTATTATTGATCCAAATATTTTTGTAAATGATACCTAAACAAACAAAAATAAAGTGTATAAAAAAAATCTATTATAAATCTAAATATTTTATATACGAAATAATCAATTATTTATCTATTTTTTTTCTTTTTTAACAATTTTATTTAAAATAAATGATGTATCCAAATTTGTGTAACTGAACAGAACTCGTGCATACGCACGGTATTTGTAACCTTTTGAAATCATAATGAAGATGGGTATTGGATTGTGTGGGGTGGGGTTTTGATTTGGGTCACATTTCAGTAAATTTAAGGCGGTAAAGTTATCATATCACTGAAGCTGTCTTTTTTTTATTTATATTTGTTCTGGTTTTCTGCGTATAGCTCGATTTTCAGTAGGTTTGGAATCATTTTTCTTCGATTTGGGATTGGTTTGATCCGTCTTTGTTGATCTTGATTTGCGATTTCTGTTGTTAGATCATTGATCAGGGGCGGATTCTATGAAGAATTGGTGTTTTGATTTATGTGATTTGTTGCTTTTTTTTTTCAGTTTGTTTTATGGAGCCCCTCTCATGGATGTTGAGAGAAGACGCCGCATGAGGAGGATGGTGTACGGTTCCCCCAATTTTCTCACATTTTCACGTTTTTTTTTCTTCCTCTGTTGTTTGTTTTTGTTTTTATCGTTTTTTTCTTTAAGTGGTTCTTAATTTTGTTCTTTGTTTTAAAGAAAAATAAATAAACAAATAGTAGGAAATTAATTAATAGAAATCAATTTAATTATTTTTCTTATAATGATAATTAATTAATGATATTCAATTTAAATTTATGCTTAAATTTTTTTCTCTATGCGATTCAACTTTTTCTCTTCCCATGGCCTTGGATTAGGGATGTCAACTTGCATCTGTTAGCGGAGATCCCGTGGGGATTCTCCGTTTGGGGCCCCAAAGATGGGGAATTTCCCCCGCGGGGATGGGGATGGGGATTAAAGTCTCCCCGAAGGCACTTCGGGTGCCTTCGGTGACGGGGGTGACGTAAATATCCCCGCCCCGTGGAGTCCCCGCCCCGAATAAAATAGCATAATGTCCTTAATTTATATATAATTTTAAATTATTATGTAAGTTTATTTGACATTTTATATAATTAATCTTATACACAAATTTAAAATATATATGTATTGTTAGTAAAAGAGTGATATAAATGATTTTTTCATTTTTTTTAGTTTGGAAATTTTGTTCGATATTATAGATTAAATATTGTAAAAACAATATATTTATTTGTTTGTTTTTGAAGCTTTTACTATTAATTTGGTTTAAAATAATATATAAAAAAATCATGTTTATAGATCTCCGCATGAACCGTGGGGATCCGTGGGGACCCGCGGAGATGGGGATGGGGGACAAAATCCCCCCGAAGCGGGGATCCGAAGCGGGAATGGGGAATAGATTCAATGGCGGGGATTGTGATGGGAATGTATCCCCCGTCCCCGCCCCGCCCCATTGACATCCCTACCTTGGATTGGTGTTGTTATGATTTCTATACTCATGTTGTTATTACATGTATCTCTTTGCATTCCAAGATTTTATATTTATTAATTAAATATTATTCAAATCCATGAATAGTATTTTTTTCAATATAAAAATTTATTCATTTAATTTTTTTAATTATATTAATATTATTTTTTTATGATATTTATTTTTGATTGTCATCCTCATGAAAATCAATGATATTTTTTTTAATTAAAAGAGTAAATTATAAATGTAAAATATTTAATAGACCTATTAATATACTAATGATATTTTTGGAAAATTAATATTCTTTTAAAGAACTAAGGATATGAGAGTATTTTTATATCAATATAAATGGTTTTATACCAATTATAACCGATATCAATTAAGATTGAATATTAATTTTTTTGGTTTTATACCAATTATTACCATATAAATTTGGTTTTATATCAATATCAATTTTGATTCAATTAATGATATAAGTTTTTTATTCTTATTTTATGAACGCATCAAAGAAAATTTATTATCATTTAGTCCCATTAAAAAAATGATTAGGATAATGTTTATATTTATTGTGTAATTCATACATATACAAAACATAGATGTGAGTAAAAGATATAGATCCTTACATTAAAATACATTAAATTTTAAATTTAGGATAATAATAATAAATTAATTATTTTATACTATTTTATTGAAGATTGCCATTAGAATCATCATTATTTTTGTTATCTTTATAAATGTAGCTATATTTTTTTATTACACTAGCTATATTTAACATTATATTTTTAGAAAATATAAGGAATTATTATTGATTTAAAAATTATTAGAAATAATTATGCATTGTTTAAAAATTGTAACACCCCAATTCTACCCTGCAATTATAAACGAAAATCAAAGTGCATTTAAAAATCTTCAATAAACAATGTGATGTCACATTTCAACTTAGACCAACAAACATACTTATATTACATTTAATAATGATACATAGCATTCGGAAACATAACTTCGTTCACAACTTCCAACTTTTAACTTATAAACATCTTTCAATTCAACTTAAAATAAATGTCAACACATAATACAACAATTAAACAATAACGACTAATCCCCCCGAGTGCTACGTATCAGAGCAATGGACACCAACACGACTTGCCATAAAGCAACATAAAGACTTCACATAAATAACCTCGAACATCCACGCTAATCTTGAGTAACTGTCAATTTCCCATGGTAGGGGAAATATCAGCAAATGGGTGAGATATCTTACAATATAAAGGAATGCATGATGAATAATATAGGAGATATAGATCATACATAATTTCACCACTTCGCATCACACAACATCCTATAACAACTTTCATTACGAAACAACTTATCAATATAATACACTTTTAGAATGGTAACAATGGCATTAACCAATTAAGACAACATATTCAAATTCACAATTATAATATGATCACATTACAAAAAACATCTCATTAACACATCACAACAAACATCTCATCATCTCAACAATCCAAACACAATTCATATGCAACTCGAATGCGGCTCAAACTTATGCACATGCATGTGGTACCATTTGAGTAAAACTCTCATCTCGAACAGTTTGCCATTGGGCCGTCTCAAACATTTTCCACAAGGGTTGTCTCAAACATTTGCCACAAGGTCCGTCTCAAACATTTGCCACAAGGGACGTCTCAAACAATGCAATGGATGCAACTCAAATGATGCACATCCACAAACACAACTTAAACCACTTAATCAACTTAAACGACATAATCAACTTGAACGACATAATCAACTTGAATGACATAATCAACTTAAACAACATAAGCAGCACAAACAGCTTAAGCAACACGTCATGCATCGTCTCAAACAAACCAACTCAATGCCAAGGTTCTATGGCAATAACCTTATCATTACTATCATAGTAATTCATGACGTCTCAATTACGTCTCTAAGTTATATCATCATACAACAAACATTTGACTCATATTTATCCACACAATACAACTTATCAATATTGACCATAGGATCTACAACAACAACAACAACAACAACAAAAACAAATCCATCATATTACAACACACGTCAACCATTCATCTTATTGCCAATAACAATCACAATCATCAAACAATTTCATTTAAATAAAGCTTCAAAAGGGTTTCTAAGGTTTTCAAATCATATTCATTAGAAAGACATCAATTAAAGCTTCGCGAAGGTTCAAACGGCATTTAAAAACAAGTTACGGTTCAAAAGATACATCATGTCAAAGTTTGAACACGTTTTGTAAAACAGGATCCGCTCAGCGGCTATCAAGCGCGCCTATGAAAATACCAATTCCATAACCCCGCTTGAAGCGGCGAGGTCCAGAAGCGAATTACAAACCAGGCTCCGCTTAGCGAGCCATCTTTATTTTTCAAAAATAAATAGCATATAATCATTCACACTCATGATAAATATCACATCACATATCATGCCAACAATATTGTTATCAATCAACACCAGTTCATATTTACATAAATACAATTCAAGTAACATGTTATCACTCGCCTATAAATCATACTCATAGTATTCACCAATTCAACATCTCATTATACATGTAGTAAACAATTGCCAATACATTTGTGCACATCCTCATTAATTTATTACGGTATACAATATGAATAAATTACAACATATCATATCAACACATGTTGTTCATATTTCATCAAGCCATAATACATATTCACATACATACATGTTATTAAAACAACCACATCATAATTAAGTCATTAAGTAATCATTCTCCACAAGTACATTCAAATAACACACATTCATTCACACACATCATGAATATTATACCACATAACATGCCATCACAATATTATTCACAAATTATCAAATTATAACGCACATATACATAATTACATGTTAACAACATCATAATTTATTCATCATGTGCTAACCATTCTACTTCTATCATATAGATAATTTCATTAGCTTCCCAACGCTTCGAACGACGCATAAAATGGAGTTACGGATCAAAAGATACGCCATTTTGAAGTTGCAAAAATATTTTTGACAGCAGGGTTCGCTCAGCGGGATGGGGCCCGCTTAGCGGCCGCACGATTATGTAGAAAAATACAGCAGCGAACAGACCCCCGAAAATGCTATATCTCCACCCAAAATCACTTCCAATCAACTATTCAAAGCATATATGATCAGTATACATCATTTATCGTCATCAAATCATACCAAAACATGTTTAGACCACCAATTTCATGAAATCTAACATAAACCCTAACAATACAAAACCATGAAATTGAAGGATTAAAGGTGATACTCCAATCACAACCTTACTCACTCACATAAACCTCTAACAACTCATCAAAAGCTCACCAAATCATTCATTAATTTTAACATTCATCATCATCATCATCAATATTGGAAATCTTCACACATTCATGGATGTCAACTATGAAACCTAATCTCTACCATACCCATCATCATACAAACCCTTAGAGAGTAAGAACCCCACCCTTACCTTATCAAAAGCTTCTCCTTCTTCAATGGAGTCCTTCCTCTTCATGCCATAACTTTCTTCTTTCTTCTTTTCTTTCTCTTCTTTCTCCTCTTTCTCCAAATGAGAGTTATGTCTCTAAAACCCTAACTCTCTTACTATCCTTCTTTTCTTAATTGGGCTTAACCCACAATCCAATCTCGTTGTTTTATGTTTCTTCCAGTTAGGCCCAATTCATAATATTCCTCTAATTACCCAATTAAGCCAAACAACACACATAAATAAATAATCACATAACATAATGAATAGTATTCCCAATAATATTCTATGACTACAATTGATCCATAACACAAATAATACCATCTCGCAATTGTATTTCTCCGACTAATCCGACCACAACTTAACCACTCAAATTAACACATTAATCCAATTATGCCTTTAGAATAATACCGATAAACCTCGACTTCAACTAATTCTAACGAATATATCCTTGATCAATTTAATTAAATAATTAATTAAATTTGAGGCGTTACAAAAATCGTAATACTACTATACATATGTTAGGGATTTTTATTCTTTATAACTTTTTTTTATTAAAAAATAATTTAATTTAGTTTTATACTTCACTAAATCTTATTTAATAAATTCATATTTATACGGTTTTTAGTTTATAACTAAAAGATAATTTAATATTTATAATATATTTTAATTAATATTAAGATTATGCAAATTGAAACTATAATTATATACCCATACAAATTATTTTTTTTAAATATGCAAACGGATTTTAAGTTATGCATTTTTTTTTTAATATTAGTTGACTACTAAGATTAAACGGTCGAAGTTGGTTTGATCGCAATAACGGGTTGTGATACGCCATAACTTATACTTTAAATTACAAATGCAACTTATATCAAAATTATTTATATCAACATATTTCTAATTATTTTTTTAAAATTATAATATGATTTACCTTGGGTAATTTTTATATGATTAAATTATTAATAAACTAACACAAATTAGATTATTATAATGAGTTAAGTTTTTTTTTAAAACTTACACAAATTATTAATAAATTAAAAATTCCCAAATTATTTTATAATTTACAAAAAAAAATTAGTTAAATTAACCTTTTTATATATACTATTAATAACAATGAAATTTTTCTATACAATAGTAATCTTAATATAAGTAAATTTTTTAAATAAATGTTTTTAAAATATATCTTTTACTTAAAAAATATTTAACCCGCGCCTCGCACGAGTCTAAGTACTAGTTTTATTATATATATATTATTTATTATTGTTCTATCTATAATCACTCTACATATAAATATGTTATATTGAGTTATCATCATTGTCTACAAACAATTTTTATCATAATTACTTATTAAAATAACTTTCATATTTGTGATTTATATTTATTATTTAGAAAACTCAAGTAATTCAAAATTTATATAAAAATATCTATAAAGTAGTGAATAATTTTATTCTTACTTGATTTCCTTCATTTGCAATTTTTGCTGAGTAGTGATTATTAACGTATTTATTTATTTTTAAAACTTTTTATATTATTATAATTATATAATTATAGTGTATTAGTTATAATTTTGATAATTATTAAAATAAAATTTATTAAACATTTTTTATATTTTAAATTAAAATAAAAATAATGAAGAGTTTTATGAGTTTTATTTTTTAATTTATAATTGAAATTGCAATTGGAATAGGAATATTAATAGTATTATCATATCATATAACTCATATATTATATTAATTTTAAGATATTATAATTATATCACTTTTAATAATATTTTTTTAATTTGAAGAAATAGTAAAATATTTTTTATATTTTTTATTTGTGTTTATTATTTAGAAAAACTTAGTAATTCAAAATTATATAAAAAAATTATAATTTTTATTATTAAACTAAATAATTAAAAAATAATTAAAAGAGCTTAATTTTTTAACATTTTAACGGGATTTAATACATTAAAGGATGTTAAATGGGATATAAATTATAAAAAATTGATGACATATTTATTTGATAGTTTGTTTATACGAAATTTATTTGATATTTATATTTATAATAATAATTATTATTATTATGAGTATTATTATTATTTGTGAATTAGAAGTTTTTTTATAAAAAATGAGAATTAGGATAATAAGATATAATAGTGTTAATTGAAAATATTATTATTATTATTATTATTATTATTATTATTATTATTATTATTATTATTATTATTTATAGTTGTGGTAGTTGGTCATATTATTATTATTATTATTATTTTGATATTATTGTAGCTAAATATTAAATTATTATTATTAATATATGTGGTTTAATATTATTATTATTATTATATATGCTTATTATTATTATTTATTTTATAATATATAATTTTTATAATTAGGATTTGTACTTAGAATTGTTACTAAGATGAAATGTGGCTTAGATTATTACCAAGATGACATATGGTTAGGATTGCCATCATGACTTCTTTGGATTGGACTGTTGTGGGAGTTTGGATGGGGACACTTATGGAACTTTGAGATTGGAAAGTGGTTGCATTGTTGGACTATCTTGGTGCAGATGGACATGATGATTTGTCATGTCCAGATAGACCACATGCTGAGCACCAAAGTCATCTTCTAACGCCTTCAACGTTCCAGCAAAGTGTACCAAATTTCAAGAACCCCTGGATATCCCATCTCATTAACAACCCCTTTCTCCAACCCCAACCTTTCAGATCCTTGAGCGTGAATGTGAGATGTTGCTCTTTTATTTGTAATTGTTTGGAATATCTAAGTGAGAATAATGATAGTAACAACCTTGGTAATCACAAAAAATTCAAATAGCGGAAAATGCACAACCAAAAGCGTATCTTGTTAGAGATTTACCTCGATTGTTTTCATGAGCACATAATTTTCATAATTTTTTATGGGATGAGTGTTAATAAGCCTAGTTGTTTGTCTATTAATGGGTTGAGATGAGGTGGTGGGAGGTTGGCTAGTTTTAGTGGATATATGAGAAACAATGTCAGATTAGTAGGATTTAGTTAACAAAAATGAAGAAAATGTAATAGTATTTTGAGATAGTAGTGGGTAAAGGTGTGGGATAGACATTAAGTGAGATGTTAGAATTGTTATTGGTATGGGAATGTTAGGAGATTGACTAGTGCATGGTTGGTATTGCATTTGTGGAGGTGTGATGAGAACGTGAAGTAGTAACTTGGATAATGCTATGATAATTTGTATTTTTGGAGAGAAAAAACGGATTGTTCAAGAGGAAAGAGTGATGTCTTAAGTATTTGAGGTTGACATATTAGTGGAGGGTAAAACAAGAGTAATATACGAAAATATAAATTCAATAAATAAAGATGTTTAAAAATAAACATATGACCATTAAGAGATAAACACGTGTATCCTTTGTGAGATGTTAAGTACCCTATGAATACACACTCAAGAGGTTTAAAATCAAACTTATGAATTATAAGGTTAAAGGGAAGTATATACAACCAAAATATTTTAAAAAATGGTAATCTAGGTCTTTGTTAACAAAGTAGCTTATGGGACCTAAAAATGTAATGAGGCAGTAGGAAGTATATTGATAAGATAGACGGTTACAATGAATATTAGATTCTTTCAGGTTAATGGAAATGTGGTTTAGCTTATAAGGGTGGGACTAAGGGTGGCAAAACAGATCGTCTGCCCGGCCCGCCTAAAGGCCGCCAAAAAGCGAGCGGGCGGGCAAGCCCGCCAAGTAAAATGGACATGAAAATCATGTCCGCCCCGCCAAGGTGGCGGACTTGCCAGCCTATTTTATTATTTTATTTTTCTTTTATTTTTTTAATAAATTAATAGACATTTTTTACCTTTCAATTAAATTTTTCACTTAATTTTTAGAATAGTTTTTTATAAAGCATCTTTTAAATAAATTTTACCTAAAAAAATATTGCATATATTTACAAATAAATGTATAAAATAAAACCATAAAAAATTTAAATTATTAGAATTAACTAAATATGAGCGGGCTTAAATTACTAGAATTAACTAAATATTAGCGGGCGACGGGCTTTGGCGGGCGGTGGGTTTTGGCGGGGGGAGGGGACTTTGATGGACGGCGGGCCCAAAATCTCAATCCAACCCGCCATTTATTGGCAGGTGCGCAGACCACCGCCCGTTTTGCCACCCCTAGGTGGGACCAAGGTCAATAATGTGTTTTTGATTTTTTTTCCAATGAAACCATTTTAGTGATGCATGTGAGGACAAACAAGTCTGAGTGATTCCTAGTTGGTTGGGTACTCAATAAGGTCTAAATTTATCTTCTCAATCAATTTGTAAGGATTTGAGATGATGACCAAGTTGCTACTTAGCCATAGCTTTAAATTTTTTAAGGGTAAGAAAGACATCTGGTTTACCTTTTAACAAATATGTTCATGTGAACCTTGAATATGCATCAACAAAGGTTATGTACTAATGGTAATTAAGAGAGGAAACAATGGGAGATGAGTGTAAGTGAAGTTTATGAGCTTTGATTGGCTTTATGTGCTTAACATGTATAATAGTTTTTTATTATAAGTAATATCAAGTGATGAAAAAAGGATATAAGTAAATCAAAAGTGAGAAGATTATGATGTTTGGCGCAAGAAAATCAAATGATAAGAACAACATTAAAAAGAACTAAAAATTATCTGTTTAGGATCATTAGTTTTTAATATTAAGTATGAATAGCAATGTAGATACTAAGTAATACATAAAAACTAAAAATGGTTTTACAGAGTTCATCTCTTCCAAAAACCTTTTTTAAAAACACTTCTGGCCATTTGCTAATCAATTATGAAGTGTCCTGGTCAATTAGGAAAGAAGAACCTCGATCCCTAATCAATAAGAACTTGTATATAACCGATTATGGATTAATATTTACAATGATAGATTAGGAACCCTCTTAATTGATTAGGCTTTTGATCACACTGAATCACACTATGTTTCTGGCTCGAATATCACATGTTTTCCTTAGTTTTTATCATCATTTTCTTGTATTATGCTTGTATTTCCTTTGTTTTCAGGATTCTTGACCTTTTGGAGCCTTTAGTGAAGAAACGAACCAAAACGCCAAGAAAATAGTGTTTTTCAAGAAGATTTATACTTGTGGCGTTCAGCACCGCGCCGACCATAGGGGACGCGATGACGTGGCCCACTCCATGATGGAGCCAACTACCATGATCACACGATCCTGTCCGTTACTGACCACCGCGCCTGCGACCTTCACAAAATGGTTCCCGCTCAGAAGAAGTTGAGGGGCACTCCTGTCCTTACGCACTTCCAGAATCCATTATATATAGTTTTTCATTTTCATTTTTGTTTCTCATCCAAGCTTAGTACAAACTTAAGCCATATACTATCAGTTTCTGTAAAGTAGTAACCTCTTCGCATTGGGGAGTTACTACGGTGTAGATTGAGTTGTAATCGAGTCTTGGAGCACTTTGGTTGAAGTTTATCATACCAGTCTTCACTTTGTATCAGATTCAAACCTCTGATCGGAGTAAGGTTTCAATTTAATTGCTTTATTTATCTAAATGCTCTTACCATAGTCTACATGTTTTATAGACTCTAAATTCTCTTACCATAGTCTACACGATTTATAGACTCGCACCCTTTTAATTACTCGCTCTTATCATAGTCTACATGTGTTATAGACTCGCACTTATTATGTCTGGCTAAATTATAAAGGTTTGAATGTAATGATTGTCATCATGATTGTGTTCCAATTATCATGCTAGTGATAATACTATGGGGATGTTTTGATTTTAACTTAAGTTAATTTGTGTTTAAATGTTTATTGGGTAAGATCGAAAGCCGTCCATATTAATGATATGACTTGATTATTATTTAACTAAACAAAAGAAGAGAAAGTGATTTGGTTGGTTAAATAGGAATCATTAACTCTTTTTAGAAAACGATTTTGAAACTATTTTCGGACGCGTTTGTAGGTTTGAAATCTGACTCTTGGACAAAAGCCAAGAGTCTCTTTAAGTTAATCTTTCCAAGTCAAAATTACTTTTCTGTTAAGTCAAAACTATCAATTTCTTAAAAATAGATTTACCTCTTTAACACGGAAGGCACCCTTTATATGTGACAATAAAGGAAGTTAAATTAAAGAGTAAATTCGGTTCTTAGTAGCCAAAAGCTACAAGTTCCCGTTAAATTGATTCTTTGCTACGAATAGAAAATACTGCCCCATGAGTCGTTTCATTTAAGCATGTCTGGATCATAGTCTGATTTCTTGATTTACATTCCAACCTGTCGCTTAAAACTGTTATTCACTTCACCTACTTACCTTGTTGAACTGCACTCACAACAATATTCTTGTTTACCTTAGATAAGCACCTTAGCAATAGAGTTTATAGATTGACGATTGGTCTTTGTGGTTCGATAATCTTATATATTACTTCGATAGGCTGTGCACTTGCAGTTCTATATTTAGGCTATACGTTACAGACCCATCAAGTTTTTGGCGTTGTTGTCGGGGACCAACTTCGTCAAATTTCGTATCCTATTGTTATCCCGTTTAGACTAAGGCTATTCTAGCCGGCAGATGCATAGAAATCGTACTACCGGTAACCTATTGAACCCTTTAGTGGAGCCCGAACGTTACGCCCGAGCACGTATGTTTATCCTTAAGTTAAGGAAAGTTATGGCCGAAGACCGTAACCAAAGACCGCTTAAAGAGTTTGCTCAGCCATCTAATGAGGAGCCCAGTTCTAGTATTGTAAACCCCGCTATAACAACCAACAATTTCGAACTCAAGCCCTCGTTACTATAACTAATACAACAAAACCAATTCGCTGGTCTCGCTACAGAGAACCCGAATCAACACCTAAAAGTGTTTATCCAGTTAGCTGATACCCTTAAGGCAAATGGAGCCACACCCGAAGCCATCCGCTTAAGACTGTTTCCTTTTTCCCTTAGAGGTAAAGCCCATGACTGGTTAGACGCCCTTCCAGCCAACTCAATAACGACCTGGGAAGACCTTAGGAGAGCTTTTCTTGCGAGATATTTCCCACCAAGTAAGACCGCCATCCTTAGGAACCTGATCACTAGTTTCACTCAAAACCAAGGCGAGTCACTTTTTGATGCCTGGGAAAGATATAAAGAACTTTTGAGAGCCTGTCCGCACCATGGCCTGGAGAAATGGCTAATCATACACACCTTTTATAATGAACTCCATTACAACACAAATATGTCCATTGACGCTGCCGCTGTAGGAGTGTTGATGAATAAACCTTACCCCGACGCTTGTGCCCTGATAGAGGACATGGCCCAAAACCACGCCCAATGGGGAATAGAACGAGCGACAGTAGAGAAAAAAGAGAGCCATGGAGGAAAGCATGAGATGAGTTGCATGGACATGATGAATGCTAAGATGGACGCCTTGGCCTTAAAATTCGAGACCATGTCTCAAAATCCTACCACAGTGGCAGCAATCCAATCGGAGTGCGAACTTTGTGGAACTCAAGGACATCAAACCATTGACTGTAACCTTTTGAACGACACTAGCTCATACCAAGTTAACTATACCCAAGGGAACCCTTTCTTGAATACCTACAATCATGGATGGAGGAACCACCCAAATTTCTCTTACAAAAATAATAACCCCATCCAAAATTCCGGATCTTCGAGACCCCAAGGATTCCAAACACAAAAACAAAACCAACCTATGCAAGTTGTGCCACCAATACCAAACCTTAAAGAAACCATAGACACCTTTATTCAGAATAAAACTCAGCAAAATAAGGAGTTTATGAATCAACACATTCACACAAACGAATTAGTTACTCAACTGGCAACCAAGTTTGACCAGATGATGACCCACACCAAAATGCTTGAGACCCAGATTTCACAAGTAGCCCAAACCACCTCTGCACAAGTTGTACCTAGAGGATAATTCCTTGGACAAACCCAACCTAATCCCAAAGGAACAATAAATTCTATCAGCCTGAGAAGTGGAACCGCTTATGAAGGACCTAGAAATCCTAACCTAAGCACATCAGAAAAATCTAAGGAAGATGCTGAACCGAAGGACCAAGTAGAGGAACCAGAGGTAGAGAATCGCACACCACAACCTTACAAGCCACCTATCCCGTTCCCACAAAGGTTGAAAAACACCAAAATAGAAAACCAATTCCAAAAGTTCATTAAGGTAATAGAGAAACTCCACGTAGAAATCCCTTTTACTGAGGCAATAACCCAGATACCATCATATGCTAAGTTCTTGAAGGATATTTTGTCCAACAAACGGCGAATCGACGATCCAAAACCCTTAGAATGTCATTCCATATCCGAGAATAAACTTGCCAAGAAAGACAAAGATCCTGGAAGTTTTTCTATCCCTTGCATCCTAGGAAATCATATGATAGACAAAGCATTTTTAGACCTAGAAGCAAGCGTAAGTTTGATGCCTTTGGTCGTCTGTAAGAGGTTAAAACTAGGAGAACTTCAACCTAATAAGATGTCATTACAACTAACCGATAGATCTGTCAAATACCCTATGGGTATTTTAGAAGACATACCTGTCAAAATTGGTTAGTTATACATTCCGACCGATTTCGTAGTTATGGATATCAAAGAAGATGATGAAATCCCAATCCTCCTAGTCAGACCATTCCTATCGACCGCCGAAGCTATAATAGATGTTAAGAAAGGGAAGCTGACTTTTGAGGTAGGAGATGAAAAGATCGAGTTCATTCTATCAAAATTTCTAATGGCACCAGTGATAGGAGACGCGTGTTATGCCATCGATGTCATTGATGAGTGTGTAAATGAGCTCAACAAATCCTTAATCAGATTACCTTCTACCCCCATTTTAGAGGATGAAGGATTTAAGAGTATTGAACCTTACATTAACGAAAACCTTTTTGAATGCTTAGCACTTACCCCTGACCCTATGCCGTGCACCAAGAAACCTACCATAGAGCTTAAGGAACTACCCAAGAATCTAAGATATGAGTTTTTGGATGAAGAGATGAATCGACCTGTCATAATAAGAGCCACTCTAAACCAAATTGAAACAAACCAACTCTTAGATACCTTACGAAAATATCCCTCAACTTTAGGATACAAAGTCTCTGATTTAAAAGGAATAAGCCCGTCCGTATGCATGCATCGAATTGTGCTAGAGGAGAATTCGAAACCCTCAAGAGAGCATCAGATAAGAATAAACCCTAACATGAGCGATGTAGTCAAGAAAGAAGTCCTTAAGTTATTAGAAGCTGACATCATATACCAGATTTCGGATAGTGAGTGGGTAAGCCCCGTCCATGTGGTACCAAAGAAAGGAGGTATCACTGTTGTGGAAAATGAGAAAGGTGAGCGTGTAGCGAAACGAACTGAAGGAGGATGGCGCATGTGTATAGATTACAGAAAATTGAACAAGGCGACTAGGAAAGACCATTTCCCTCTTCCATTTATAGATCAGATGCTTGAGCGTCTAGTTAGACACTCATATTTCTGCTATCTTGATGGATATTCTGGCTTCTTCCAAATCCGTATTCACCCAGAGGACCAAGAGAAAACCATATTTACTTGCCCTTATGGAACATTCGCTTACAGACAAATGCCCTTTGGGCTCTGTAATGCACCAACCACTTTCCAACGCTGTATGATGTCGATTTTCCCAGACTACCTTGATGGAATTGTGGAGGTATTTATGGACGATTTTTCGGTGTGTGGATTTGATTTTAAAAAATGCCTTTCAAATTTAGAGAAAATATTGGAAAGATGTGTGGAAGTGAACCTTGTGTTGAATTGGGAGAAGTGTCATTTCATGGTGAACAAAGGGATAGTCTTAGGACCCATCATCTCCGAGAGAGGCATAGAAGTTGACAAGGCCAAGATAGAAGTTATAGAAAACCTAAACCCACCTAAGACCATTAGGGAAGTGAGGAGTTTTCTAGGTCATGTTGGGTTCTACCGACGCTTCATCAAGAATTTTTCCAGAATAACAAAACCTTTAACAAACCTATTAATGAAAGATGTCGAGTTTAAATTTGACCAAAAATGTCTTGAGGCCTTTGAAGTCTTAAAGCAAGCACTGATTTCATCGCCTATCATATAACCCCCCGATTGGACACAACCCTTTGAAATCATGTGTGATGCTAGTGATTTCGTTGTAGGAGCCGTACTAGGGTAGAGAAAAGATAAGAAACTACATGTCATTTACTATGCTAGTAGAACCCTAGACGCTGCCCAGCTTAATTATACAACCACAAAAAAGGAATTGCTAGCTGTAGTGTTTGCTATCGATAAATTTCGATCCTATCTGTTGGGAGCCAAGATAATAGTATACACTGATCATGCTGCGATCCGATACTTGTTAAGTAAGAAAGATGCTAAGCCTAGATTGCTCAGATGGGTTCTTTTACTCCAAGAATTTGATCTTGATATCAAAGATAAAAAGGGAGCAAAGAACTTAGTCGCGGACCACCTCTCTAGGTTAGAACATCTTAAACCTGAACTAATACCTATAGATGATCACTCCACCTATGAAAGACTAGTAGCTGGGATGAACACAATTGAGGAGGATACCCTGCATACCTCTAGAGAGGAAACCTATGAGGATATCTCAACCTTGAACAATGTGCCATGGTATGCAGATATCGTGAATTATCTAGCTGCTGATATCATACCCCCTGACCTAAGTTGCCAACAGAAGAAGAGTTTTTTCAGTGATGTTAAACATTTCTTTTGGGACGAACCCCTCCTATTTAAAAGAGGCATAGACAACATATTCAGACGATGTGTGCCAGAAGAAGAAGTAGGCAACGTCATTGAACACTGCCATGCTGCACCTTATGGCGGACATGCAATCACGTCTAAGACATGCGCTAAGATCTTCCAAGCATGTCTTTATTGGCCTACCATTTGGCGCGATGTCCACACTTACATTTCAAAATGTGACCGATGTCAACGCATTGGGAACATTTCAAGACGTGATGAAATACCTTTGAGTAACATCCAAGAGGTAGAATTATTTGATGTTTAGGGTATTGATTTCATGGGGCCTTTTCCTTCCTCAATGGGTAACAAGTACATCTTAGTAGCCGTTAACTATGTCTCGAAGTGGATCGAAGTTGTTGCATCACCCACAAATGATACCAAGGTAGTTATCAAACTGTTCGAGAATATCATTTTCCCTAGGTTTGGAACCCTGAGGTTAGTCATAACTGACGGAGGATCACACTTCATATTTAGGATATTTGACAAGCTTCTAAGTAAGTACAGAGTAAAGCATAGAGTAGCAACACCATATCACCCGCAAACCAGTGGCCAAGTGGAAGTATCAAATAGGGAAATTAAGCAGATCTTAGAGAAAATTGTGTCGCTGTCTAGAAAAGACTGGTCAGCAAAACTTAGAGATGCTCTGTGGGCTTACCGAACAGCCTATAAAACCCCTATTGGAACAACCCCTTACCAATTGGTCTACGGAAAATCCTGTCATTTACCTTTCGAACTAGAACATAAAGCCTATTGGGCAATTAAGGCCTTGAATTTAGATTACCTAAAGGCTGGAGAGAAACGGATCCTGAACATTCACAAGTTGGAAGAGCTTCGCTTGAATGCATATGAGAATTCCATCATATACAAGGAAAGAACCAATATATGGCATGATAAGAAGATCATAAAGAAAGATTTCAACATTGGTGACCCAGTTCTCCTATTCAATTTAAGATTACGACTTTTCCATGGTAAGCTTCGCTCACGATGGACAGGTCCATTTAAAGTATCAAAAGTTATAAGGTCAGGAGCAGTGGAAATTAAGAATGATTCATGTGCCCTATTTGTGGTAAATGGACAAATATTGAAGTTATACAAAGGGGGCGATCTGCCCGTTTATTACTCTAGTCATATTCTGATAGACCCTCCAATACCTACATGAAGTAAGATCTAACCGTCAAGCTAATAACGTTAAACGAGCATTGCATGGGAGGCAACCCATGGTTTATTTTTTACTTTTATTTTGCTTTAGTACATATATATATATATATTTTATCTGGGCTAATTTCTCGTGTTTTCTTATTTTCAGGATGAATTACCTCGATGGTATGGTTGTGATTTACAGGGATGAAGCGCAGAAAGCCTGATTTGCTGCTTTATCTGCTAGACCTATGGTACCCACTAGGTACCCCGATCAGAGCTGCATGTGAGCACTAGGGATTGAGCCGAGTATCAGGTATCTATGCAACCAACTTGGCTAGAATGATTATGTTGATGATGTCCATAAGACCTACATGAACCTTACTCTGGAGTTCCTTAGCTCCTTAGACTATAACCCATGGGTAGGTGAAGGAGATGACCGAGGGCAGATTAACTACAGATTGTTTGGGACTGAGTACACCCTGAACATCAAGGAGTTTGGGGATTTACTTGGTTTCCAAACTGGACCGACCGCCATCACTGAGATGCCACTGAATTACTTTTTGAGCAGAGATATTGATAAATTCTGGAAGGACATTACTGATGGAGCTAGCCTTGACCCTTCTGCCCAGCTGTCAAGGAAGATCCATAATCCAGCTTTCCGGTACTTTGAGATGATCCTTTGCCATACATTTTTGGGAGGAGCTATGGTGACCACCAAGCCACTGCTGAGGAGGTTCTATTCCTATACTGTGCCAGCCAGTCCAGACCCATCACTAGTGGAGGTTTTCTGATAGAGTGCTTAGACCAGAATGCCCGATCTACTGCAGGATTCATACATTCCGGAGAGAATGTGACACAGATAGCCTCTGTTCTAGGCTTGGACAGGATGTTATTTCAGCTGACTCCATACTGTGGGTATACCTTTCTGGATTTGGATTTCTGTATGGATCGTGGACTCATGAGGAGAGCCTCTTTCCATCCATATCAGTATAGGTTACTCATCGAAGATCAGACGGCTTACACCTTTACCTTACCAGACCCTCGGATGACATGTGTCTCCAACCCTGCTAACTGGAACTATTCTGCGGAGGGTTCAGGTGAAAAATCATATTCTACTCCTGAGTACACTCCTGGTCCTGAGGACCTGACTCCTGAGTACACTCCTGGTCTTGAGGACCCGATTCCTGAGTACACTCCTGGACCTGAGGACCCGATTCCTGAGTACACCCCTGGATTTGAGGATCCCGTCCCGGAGTACACACCTGGACCTGAGGTTGTGCACACTACTATTCTTACTAACAACCTCAACTTGCAGGAACTTGACATTCGCACTCTATTGACTGCTATGCGCACCGAGATAGCCACGCTTCGCAACGAGGTGGCTGACCTTAATTTACAGTTGGAGCTGAATGATGCCTCCCTTGCTGGTGAGTTAGATGATCTAGCTCACGAGGTGGCAGAGATTCGATGCCAATTGACTGAGATGCGTGGCTCAGACCCTCCTGCAGAGCATCCTCTCGGTTGGTGATAGATCTATGTTGTTCATGAGATCTCTTGTCTTAGTGTATATATATATATATATTTGTGATTTCCTTTACGTTGATTTCCCTTCCAGTCTGATTTGATACACTTGCTGCATTTTATGTTTTATGATGACCCGACATCCGTACTTATATATATATATATATATATATATATATATATATATATATATATATATATATATGTTCACATACATATGTATATATATTTGAAAAACCAAATATAAAAGAATATATATATATATATATACATGCAAATATACATTCTACAATATACACACACACATATATATATATATATATATATATATATATATATATATATATATATATATATATATATATATGCTAGGTACACCCCTAATATGTAAACAAAGACAAAGAGAAGGGGCACAAAAGCAAGAAAAGAGACAAAAATACGGCCCAACCAGTTTTGAACTAGCCGCGCCCGCGGTGATGCAACGGTCTGTTTACGGTGATTTCCGGTAAACAACCGCTAGTCTTCCAAACTATAATAAATATGATTTGGTTACTTGCAGGATCGACTAGATTGATCCTAGGACACATAGTCAAGAAGATTGTTATCAATGTTCATTTGAATCATATTCGTAATTTGTCCTCTTCGATGAGTATTGTTCGATTCAAGAATCTTGGTAATTGCTTCGTTATATGTAATTATAACTTCAACAAGAAAGATAAATAACATAACATATGAAACTTAAAGATTGTTAAAACATAAAGAATCTTAAACTGCAGAAACGTTAAAGACTTTAAAAGTAAATGATCATGAAAGTAAATTCGAAAGTAAAATAAAGATACAGGAATGTAAATGACAAGAAATAAATGGAATGCATTAACTCAGAAATGTATTCGAAAATGAAATACAATACACCTGTATTAAAATGGTGGTGTCATACGTACATTTTCTCAGCGAACTCTTTCTCGTAACACTTGATACTTGAGTAAATATGTGAGTGATTTGTACAAAATGAACACGCAGAATCCTAACACTAAGACTCCTATTTATACTAGTTTCGACCTTAACGGTCCTACACTAATCTGCTGCCACGTTTCTCATCAGAACTTCCAGCGAAGCTATCTGTTGTTGAACGGTTACGAAACCGTCTTCGAATTTCAAATCTTCCCGCCTGAGTCCATCTTCGACGCGTGGCAGTGTATTAAACAAACACTACTAAAAAACACGCTAAGTAGTAATACTTGAATATATACTTTATAAATTTTGTCTAAGTCCCGAAGACATATGCTTTCATTAGTCTTTCAGTGTTCACTATCTTCAACGAACTTAGAAGTCTGTATCTTCGAGGCATGACCATCAGTAGCCATTCTTTTACTTTTTAAGGGACGGCCATCAATAACCATCTCTTTCTTCGATTCTCAACCTCTTCGAAGGACAAACAATATGAAACGAAATCTTCAGCTAACAAATTGCCCCCAATAAATGCCTGTTTCGAGAGTTAACAGAAATAGGCGTTTCTTGTCATTATAAGATTTCGTTTTTATGATCCTTGAAAGTTCCAAGACTGCTGACTAACGTCATAATCACTGATAACACTGTTTCCGAAACGTCTTGTCATTTTCAAAGATGTCTTCTCATAACTTACACTCCCACGTTTTAACCTTACTTACTGATCATTATTCCTATATACTAGGAGTAAGGCTAACTTATTCAACCGCCGTTGGATTAAATCACCAACCGCCATGTACCTCTCGGGTTTTACCCAAAAGATTTAAAAGGGTTTCCGTTAAACCTTTAAATACTTGATCTTATGCCTCTATACCGCCTTTCATTCATCTTCTTCACCGAAAAATTGAAACATCTTCACTCTTTCTAGAATCTTGTCCTTTTAATCAAAAATTTCTCCATGGCTTCATCTTCAAATGTTCTTCAACCCGCTTTGAAGCTCCAATCAACAACACGTTCTGGGGAACGAGAGTTTGTTCCAAACCCTAACACTGAAGAAATACGCGCTATTTACGCTTCCCAGGTAATCATTCCCTTTGAACTCTCTGGAAAAACTCTTGCCTTTATGGGTCCGTTACCGAGTGAAAGTATCCAATCTGTGAATAAATTCTTCCCTGCTTATTACAAGACTAGACCATTAGTTAGCAAAGTTAAGATAGATGAAGATGGTCGTTCTCCTTTAGGCAAATCTGCTAATGTTGAGGAAACTTCAACTGCAACCCCTTTAGCTTTAACCAAAATTAGGTTAAACTATATGACCAGTTCTGTAAAAGTTTTTAGGTCAATCCCTTTAGCCAAAGATCCTGACTTGTACTATGCCTGGCTAGAAAAGGTAGAGAAACAAAAAAGGATCCTTTTGGAAATCGTTAGGGATATACGATTTGATCCAACTGTCAAAAACAGGTTTAGAATACAACCAACCCATGCTAGTAGCAGCGGTTCATTTCTGGGATGCTTCTCACAATACCTTCCATCTTCCCTGTGGAATGGTTACCCCCACGCTTTTTGATGTGGCTGCTATTACGGGACTTCGACCAACTGGCGAAACCTTTGATCCCAATGAC
>NC_081185.1:129639107-129781623 GCF_029867415.1 Vicia villosa
ACGTCTATTGTTTCTTTCTATTATTCCATTGTGTTGTGGTGTGTAGGTTGATATGATCTCATGCTCTATGTATTCATCTTCACAAATGATTGGTAAAATAACAAGTGTACTATTTTGCCTTTGTAGTAATAAAGAGGAAATTTCCCGAATGTCGATCTCAAGGAATGCATATCACTATAGAGCTTAATTCGTGGTTCAATTAAACAAAAAACTTAAACTGGGACTTTGTTTGAATATTGGTAATAAGGGATACATAGAATAGAGCAAAATATAAAAGTGGCTTTTTAACAGATATGAGGAACATGCTAGGGTACAATGTATAATTTTCCCTTTAGCAACCTTGAGTACATATTTCTTCAACAAGTTCAAAATACTAATTACCATATCTTTAGGTTATTTTCCCCTAATTTCTCTACGGGAAAACCTTTGAACATTCAATCCTAATCCCAGTTTCCTTCGAGATTAGTGATGAATTCAAGCATTTGTTTTATCAAGAATTAACCGGTAACTATAGGGTATCCCTATTCCTAGGTGATATCTACTATATTCCAATCGTACAAAAACCCTAACAACCGCAATCTAGCTAATTGTTAATCGTATATCAATCCTCATTGGTCCGACAAAGAAAGCTTTATAATCCTTGTACGATCAAATTGAATATGAAAACATTAAATTAAAGAAATCCGAATTCAAATTCATTTACATAATCAAATCAGAGACACCCCCTAGAATTGGGGGGTTTAGCTACTCATATTGTTCAAAGAAAACAAAATATAAAATAGAGACATTACCAGAATTGAGATGAAAGTTGAGCTTCAATCGCTTTCGTTCATGAAAACCTCATTGTCTCCCAAACCATTGTTTTCTCCAATCTTCAATTATGTATTCTCCTCTCCAAAAAAGTCCTCCAATTCTTCTTCAAAACTCATTTAAATAACACACATACACTTAGGTCGGTTGGAAATACCAAAAACACCCTCGCAGGCCAACTACGGAGCAAAATACTAAAAAAAATACTGAAATCAACGTCGCAACCCAACACGGACTATGTCAGAAACACGAGCACCCGTGTTGGGTCTATGTCTATTTAATTTCCTTTTCATGTCTCAGGACGTGCAACACGACCCGTGTCAGCTGACACGGCCACCTGTGTTGCACCACTAACTTCCACTCTTTCTGAACTTCGTCCCAACCTTCCTTTTGACACGACCCATGTCAGGCCTCATGAAGCATGATTTTTACACTTCCTCTGAAACTCTGAGTTTTGCACTGATTTGTCTTGATTTATTCATTTGATCCACAAAGCAGTAAAACACACAACCAACACATAAAATGAAGAAGAAAGCAACGAAACGCTTAAATGTATAAAGTAAAGACAATTAAAATCAATAGTAAATAAATGTGTAAATACCACTAATCAACATAACTTAGAAAATTCGCCAGAGATATATTTACCTCCACCATTAATTCTCAATTTCTTAATGTTTCACTTACTTTATTTTTCAACCACTGGTTTAAATTTCTTGAATAGAGTGAATACATCACTCATGTTCTCAATCATATATATCCACATATATCTAGTGAATCATCAATTAAGCTTAAGAAGTAGTAATTACCTCCATTTGATCTTACTTTAAATGGTCCACACACATCATAGTTGACAAGCTCCAGTTTCTACTTTGACTTCATAGGCAAGTCATGTTTGAATGTCTTCCTTGTTTGTTTGGCTTTGTAGCATTCCTTGTAGACCTGGCTTGGATCCTTTATTTGAAAGAGACCATACACCATCTTCTTCATATTAAGCATGATTAGACTTCTAAAGTTTAAGTGGCCATACCTATGATGCCATATCTATCTTATATCATCTTTCATGATTGAGGCAAGACACTGATGAACAATCATGTTGGTTTTCATCTTGAAAGTTTTGTTGTCTTCTAGTGGTGCTTTCAAGATCAATGTTCCTTCTGAATCATACACCTTCATTCGCTTATTTTTCATCTTCATAGTATAATCTTTGGTAAGTAATTGACACGTGCTTATCAATTTACCTGTCATTGAAGGTACATATAGCACATCATAAATCATAACCTTTTGACCATCCTTTTTACCACAACTATGCTACATTTCCCTTAAGATGTGACATGTCTACCACCTACAAATATTATAATCTTTTTTACTGATTCATATAGCATAATGAACCAGTCTTTGCTCCCTGTCATATGATTACTACACCCATAATCTAGATACCAAATATTAATTTTGTCATCATAGATTGAGTGTTCGTCCCCAATATCTCATCATTAGAATCATTTCCTCTTGCATTTGCATACTTAATTTCTTCCTTATCTTTTGCACTAGAGGTTTTTTTTGGACTAATAATCTCTTGCATTGTGACTACACTTCTTTCATATTGAATTTCTTTATTGAGTTCCTATTTGAACTCCATTTCTAGATTGACTCTTTAATGATTTTAGTTCTTGTATGAATTATCATCAATTTCCACATTCTTTTCTGTTTCTCTTTGTCTTTGATAGCTTTTTTGTAGTGCCTGTTCAGCTACATTTTCTGCGTATGAACTTTTTTGCTTCAATGTCATCTCATGAAACTCTAAAACAACTTGAAGTTCTTCTAACTTCATCTCATATAGATTTTTGAAACTTCTATAGACACTAAAATGTAATCAAATTTAGCAGTCAAGGCTCTCAACACCTTCTCAATCTTCTACAAATCACATATTGTTTCACCGCAACCTTCATTTGATTTGTTAGCAGCGTCAATCTCGAAAAGAATTCTACAATTGTTTCTTTTTCTTTCATCTGAGACACCTCATATTGTTTTCTCAAGGGTTGTATTTTTACACTCTTCAGTTTTTCATCTCCAACATATAGTTTCTTCAATGTACTCCTTTGGTTGTTTCTTCCTTAATGATCTTTTAAAAAAGTCGTGAATCAAGAAGAGAGTTTTCCCATCTTTCTTCTTATGCTCTTTGTGTGGAGCTCTCTGACTATCATTTGCGTTTTCCTCCAATGCTGGCATGTCATCATTCACCATTTTAACCACATCTTGAAATTTGAATATGACTTTCATTTGTTCACTCCATCAATCATAGTTTTCACCTTTGAAAACCGATAGATTTGTAAAATTGATTCAAAATTGTGTTTCCATTTACCATTATAAAAGAATTTAATCTAACCGGACTCCGTGATACCAATTTGTTAGAGCAAGATGAGATATCTTAAGGATAAAGAAAAGATAAATGTTATGAGCTTAGAGAAAATGATGTAAAGCTTGTTCGATGGAAGGGAATTGAATGGTTACAATCCATCTTCATGCATTTAGTATACATGAAAACAAGCTTAGTTAATAGTTACTAACAAACTTAACTAACCATGAAAAACTTATAACAAACTAAACATGTTTGCTTAGTTAAAATACACTAACTTGCACACCAAGTTAAACATAACATCAAAACATGAATTGTTCACATAACAAAATATAAATATTCATTCCTTACGTTTATTCAATTATTTATCGGCAGCTTCTCTTCAAAGACTCCACAACGAGATGTTGCTCAAGATCAATGGAAAAGAGAAAATACTAACATAGGAGAGGAGGAAGAGAATACATGGATAAGGAACAAACAAAGGAAAACAAATTACCATACTGACTATTACAACGTCTACAAAAGGAGACAATAGCACTAGTTAATAATGATAAATGTGGCCCCAGTTTTGCGCTAAAGGTATTTGTTAATATATGCAATAAATGTATTCGATGATGATGAAGAATAATGGATGAAAAACGAAAATGCAAGGTTAGAAAAATGATAGCTAGTTATCATTAGAATTTATTTTCGTTTCTTATCAAATTTTATCTATGCTGGTGATGAATGAGTGCAAGGAATGCTTAGGAGGGGGACCTAGTGGTGGTGTAGGTGATAGTGGGTTGGTGAGATGTGAAATATTGACATGACGTGAGGTGAACACTATACAAACATTGGATAATATTGGACACACTTTACAAAAGGTCGAATATATATATATATATATATATATATATATATATATATATATATATATATATATATATATATATATATATATATATATATATATATATATATATATATATATATATATGATAAAAAAAATAAAAAGTTATCCAGGAGAAATTAAAACGCCGTTGCGAGAGAAAACTCGGAACAACAACGCGTTAGTTTTACAACTGTTCCAATTTTAGAGTACTATATCATCAATCAATATCATGATAATGATTGATGATGTAATACTCTAAAATTGATGATGTTGATCTCCTGTAAGGTGGCGTAGGATATACTTGTAAGGTTAACACTTCAATGTTCTAATTTGTTATAAAGTCTAAGATAACTATAGTAAAAAGTGGAGATAACAAAAGTGTACCTTGGATCTTACGTGTGTGCTGACCTTATATGTTAGATCACCTTAATTGGGATATATATGCATGATTGAGCCCTTTCATTGGACTTTTGGTCAATCAATAACAGTTGCCCCTAAGGCTTGTCGGGTGTGTACTAGTTGATTAGTCTTTTGAAGTTGTGGCCGGCGCTTGGTTATCATGTCCGACCATAATGAGAAATAGGAAAATCATGGAACAATTACAAAAGTAATGGGGAGCAAGCACATTAAATTCTCTCCCATCATCGAAACATCTCGCTGGTTTTTCAAATGCGTGTCATTAGGTTCGTATGTTAGGGTAATGGTGTTTTCCCATAGGACGTTCAAGTACACTTGACTTCGTTTGCATTTCTTAGGTGAAATCTAACCGTTCATTTGTAAATTATTATTTTCTATTGATATGGTCTGTTGCTCGCTCTCCTCTATATATAAAAGCTTATTGACTTATGGGAGAACTTTTGACATCTCTGAGAGTAATTATTATTTGTAAATTATTATTTGCGAGAGTAATTTCTTCTCTTCTTAGTAGTATTTCTATGAGTGTTTGCCTTTCCTAGAACAAAGTTTTCCATTTCGCATTTAACCTTCACTTTCTTTGTTAGACTATAGTCCGACCAAGTGCCTTTTTTACCCTGAGCTAGTTTCATAACATTCACTATTCAATTTACCATGGCCTACATAAATGATCATCCCATAAGATCGTCTAGAAATTATGGTGGTAGTGATTCTCCCCCCTTAGTTTAGGCAGAAGCTTATTCTAGTCCTGGTTCTTATCGCCTAGTTAATAATCAATCAGTTTTAGTGGATATACTTGTGTCGAATGATTCTAAGACAAGAAGGATTTCTAGTTATTTTCTTGTAAGAGAAACTTCCTTCAATGAGTCTTTCTTCGACTATCTTATTTCTGATGAAGATATATGAGGTGATCACGTAGTCAGTTATATACTTGCATCAACGTGGTTGCAGGAGATTCATCTTCTTCTACTTTAATTACCTTGGAAATGGGAGGTTGTTGTTTTGAATATGGAGGAAGTCCAAAGTTCATCAAGACTTACCACGCTATTTATGATCAGGATCCGAGTGATGTCGAGGTTAAGGATCATCTGGCACGTGGAGCTAAGTCAAAGGGTCTCAAATGGCTCCAACTCTTCGAGATATTTCGGGTTAAAAAGATACCTCTGAAAGGAGTCACGTTAGTGGAGCCGGTTGATGCAAACAAAAAGACATATCGGTGTACTTAGAGATATTGAGAACTTAAAGACGTTATATATATATATATATATATATATATATATATATATATATATATATATATATATATATATATATATATATATATAAAGAGAGATATATTTACAAATCATTACATGTTATAGTCGATGTGGGACTTATACACAAATATGAATACATAATCTATTACACCCCCGTAGTCGAAGTGGTAGGTTGACAGATGTTTAGGGTGGTCTGAAAATCAAAGAGAATTTTAGGGAGCCATTTGGTGAAGATATTGATAATCTGGAATTGGAAAGATATCATTACATGTTATAGTCGATGTGAGGTTTATATACAAATATAAATACATATTCTATTAATAAATACTCCATTTGTTCCATATTATAAGAGAAATTTACTTTTTAGATTCATTGAATCTAAAAAGTGAATTTCTCTTATAATGTGGGACGGAGGCAGTAAATACACATATTCTATTAGAAAGCCATTTTGTGTTAAGTGATCCAGCGACTGTGAATGCGACTAATATCATAGTCAGCATGCCTTCTAACAGGTCGCTTCTCCCTGTAGAATCAAGAAAGAGGATATATAGATATTTCGATGAGTGCTTCATTACTTTTTATGAATTTTTGTTTACCTGAATAAATCTACGGTGGCCCTTGTGTGAGTTTGAGGTGGAGGTGTTGAAGTTTTTAAAGGTTGCCCCCCACGTAGCTCCATCATGGTGCATAGGCTTTTATAAAGGTGTTTCGATTCTAGGCTGAGTATCTATCTTGGAAACCCTCATGCTGATTGTTCTTCCATCTCTTTACTGTAATACACATCTCTAGATATAATTTCCGCGATTAAGGACGATTTCCGAGGGTGCTTCGTGTTGGTGAAGCTCTGTACTCTAGAAGCCCACTCCATACTCTACTGTGTTCCTATTGGATCTTCCTGTTCTAGCAATGATAACTTTCGAAAATATTGAAATTTGGTCCATTTTAATCGTGAACCTCATTCGCATGTCGTTCAACTGGATTCTCTCACCCCTTATCATGGCCCAGATTGATGAATCATACAGTATAAGAGATATACTTTATGTTTCATCTAGCATGCACACAGAAGGGTGGATTCTTGACTATGGATGCAGTGAGAGTGATTCACCACATTTTGATCGAATTGTTTTGATTTTTATTTGGGTAATTATAAAGCATATGCTATCCTTGAAATGAGATGGATTAAAATTGCTATGGATGATGGTGGATGCGAACGTTTTTTTTTAAGCAAGAGATATATTCAATAAGAGAACTGAAGTTCTCAAAAGCAGTTACAGAGGCAACACTGTCAAGTGACCCAAAAGAAAATTACACGCCAAATACGATTTAGGACAAGTAAAAATAACGATTTTTACTAAACTCATAAAAATTGCAATTGGGTTGTCCAATTTTCCCAACAAAAGTCCACCTCCAAACTAAAGCTTTCACTCTCCAAACAATGTCGGATATAGTCCACCTTTCATTCCTAAACACTATACCGTTTTTTGTCGTCCACAAACACCAACAAGTGGCTAACCAAGTAACACCTTCTTTTTCCCTTTCTAACCAGAATTACAAAAGAATTTGATTTCCTTATGCAGTCAACAAGCAAATGATTTCTTTGTGTGATAAAGATAAGAATATTATGAAGGTCATCAAGGGTGCAAAATTCGATTAAAAATATTTTATAATAAGAACCGTAGTATTATATATAGGACTTGTGGCGCAGTTTGTCAAACTGCATAAACAAATATCATGTCTATTATTTGCACTTTACGTTTTTATTTTCTCTTTTGTTATTCATTGATCTAGCACTATCTAATTGTTACAAACTGTAAGGAAAACCAACTCGAGGAAGATCAGATTTTGAGGTTTATTTTATGTTTATGCAGAACTAAAAATACATAAACATTGTGCTAAAGATTAAAGCAAATAGATAATAAATACACACTACAAATATATTTATGCTTCAAAAGGAAAATTGGAATACAAATTCACTTTCTGAACTAATTCATCTTTGAAACCATTGTGCTAAAGATGTCAGCTTCATATTTATTGTATTCCCTTTGCTTCAGTTTGAGCTCTTTGTACTCAAGTTTAATGTCTCTGTTAACACACCATGCGACAAATAATTATCCACGGTTGAACATAGAAAATAAACTATGTAGCGTCGATACATCATGTTAAAGATTTGTCTGTTGTCCAACACATATCAATGTCAGTTACAGATACATATAGTTATACTATCATTTTCTTAAATTTTATGAATATTTGTGTTCTTGTCAAATATTATGTTGATGTGATGTCTATGTCAATGATTCATAGAAAAAACTTTTGTTAATGAAAATATGTTAGCTAATGAATATGCATAGATAAGGTAGATTAAAACTTGCAATTAATTGTACCTATTATTTGGATCAATAATCAGTGCTCTTTTAATGTCAGCTTCAGCTTTCTCCAAGTCTGATGTTTTAAGATATGCTTGACATCTTCTATAAAGAGCCTTAACATTCAAGGGATCTTGTTCTAGTACCTGTATCAAGACAGAATCAATTTAAGATTTCAACATTTTGCCGATCATTGTTAAGTGCTTCTTAGGGCTGTCTTTGAGGTCGTGTAAAACTACTGCACAGGACTCAAAATTTGTCACAGACGTGTAAATGCATTAGGATCAAAGAATACCTTTGTGCATAGCTTGGCAGCTTCTGTATACTCCTCTAATTTAAGTTTACAAGCAGCATTGTTCAGATTACATGATAGTCTCAAGGTGTTAGCGTGACGCTTCTCGTCGTCGCTGAATGTGTGATCAAATTCAATGTATTTTACAGCCTACAATACCAAATCAATTAAGCATTTTATTCTGCTTTAAGCGTAATGTAATATCAAAGGTTTTAAATTGCGATTACAGTAGCAAACCTTTTCATATTTCTCAGACGCGCGCCTAAAATATTGAGCCTTAAACTGAAGATTTCCATCATGCTTCTTCTGCTCACAAGCTTCTAGTTTCTCTTGAGTATCCATTTTCCAAAATGGTTTCTCCTATAAGAAGTTGCAAAAGTCGATTAAACATAAAAATAAAATAAAAACATTTGAATTGAGGAAACTCATATTAGCATTACACAGAGGAGCTAACCTTAATGAAATCAATTAATTCAACTTCATAAAAAAGTGTTTTTTCAGCATTGACAGTCACCAAAGCCTGTTCTGCTTTTTTCATTGTCATAATTGCTCTTTCTAGACCCTCATGCACTTGTTCTGAAAATAATTAGAACAGATTAGCACAAAGATTAATAATAATCAGAAAATAATTAATGAATCTGGTTATTGTATAACATCAATATTATACCTTCTTGAGTTGTGAACTCAAAAGGTTCATCCTTTGATCCTTTCCTATCAATAATTGTACCATCTTCTCCTTTGCATAAATATATGACTGTAGAAAATGAAAAATATTAATTAAGAAACTATATTGTGACTAAGATTATTTTCATTTGAGATATACGTTACCTTTCGCGTGAGATCCTTCGTTAGGACGATCAAACCCTTCGCCGGGTTTATTAATTTTTTTCAGTATTTTCTTATCTCCTGTGATATCAGTCACAATTTTCCATGATAGTAGCTCGAGTTTGATGCTAACTAAATTAGAATCTGGTAAACCATTAAGCTCAATGATTCTATTTGAATTTTGACTAAGACCATCTGCAAAATTATGACATGATATTAGTTGTGCAGATATATATATATATATATATATATATATATATATATATATATATATATATATATATATATATATATATATATATATATATGACTGCAGGGGCGCGGTTTTGAACTCGCAACATTCTACTTATTCACATTTAGGGGTGATATTCTGGCCATTAAACTGCTAGACATAAAAGTAATAAGAGTGACTTGTACTAAACTTACAGAAGAATTTTGTAGAAAGCTCTGCCACCTCGCCTTTTCTCATTGTCTTTACTGCTATGCTCATGGCTGGACATAGATATCCTAATTGAATCATCACAGAGATTGATCAGAATTTTATAGTTTTCAAACACTTGAGAAAATTTCAACAATAGCATATACTTAATGGAGCCAAATTCAGTGCAGTCGATGATTCATACGGTTAATAAGCACAATCTAAGCCGTTAGATAAATATCAGACGACTCACATTGGGACTTCGCCAAATGAAAAATTAAAATCCTCAATCCTTTGACATCTTATCAATGTCAGAGAGATCATTGACTGCAATGGCTCCTAACCGCATCAAATCTATTTCCAAAAACAAGAGCTTTATGCGTGAACTTACCATCACTTACATTAAAATCCACGCCTTTATCAGACTTAATAAGCATCCCATTTTCAAGCTTTGCTTCATATTTTACTGTTAAATTAGTAATATAAGGACAAAATCAGACTTAATAACCATCTCATAACTACATTTAAAATAACAGATATTTGTCCGGTTAAGTCAACTCAGTTGGTAGCTGTGCAGGGACATCAAATCCAAATGAACCATTATTAAGTTACCTAGGACTTCATCAAGCTCTTTTGGAGTAGCCCATCCTTCTCCTTCCCTTATCGTCTTTTTCATGATTCCTCCATCGCCCGTCAAGTCTCTGATACTACTCCAACACAACATTTCAATCTCAAAAACGAGAGTTGCATTCGGAGGAATCAACGGTGAAGAACCAACTTCCCCATACGCTAAGGCAGGTGGTATTTTGAAGATGGCTCTCTCCCCTTTTTTCATAGTAGCAACTCCTTCATCCCAACCTTTGATTACTTCACCTGCAACCAAATTCAAGAACATTGGCCTAATTCAACTTTTTCTCGCAGTACGAGCGCAATAATTGAGGTTCTTACTTACCTTGGCCTAATTTGAAATGAAAAGAGGAGCCTTTATCATAACTGGATTCAAGAGATGGTCCATTTTCAACATGTCCTCGAAAATGAACTGAAAAGTGAAAACAAATGCTGTTTTAGAACTCATTGAAATATTTAGCATGACCCCTTTTGTGAAATGGCAGAAACATTATGAATGAAGAAAAAGTGAAGCATATATGAGGAGATGGTGACCTTGAACTTCATCTCCTGAGGATGGAGTTTGCCAAGAGACACCTTTAGTGAGAATCTGTTTGGTGAGACCTTGATTTCCAATTTGGTTGAGAAGAATTTGTGAGTCTTCATTTTGGTGAGAGAGTGTCATTTTGGAATGAAAAGTGGTTAAGAAAGGATAAGCCGTTACTGGTTTCCCTCCTTTTGAGCCTTTCAGTTGAGATGAAACATTTTTCCTTACCACACACCATCATTCATTATTTCATAGTTTTTTAATAATAATAATAATAATAATAATAATAATAATAATAATAATAATAATAAATAATAATAATAATAATAATAATAATAAATAATAATAATAATAATAATAATAAATATATTTATTTTTTAAATTGATAAATGAAAATACCATTAAATCATTACATAAGATGCACAAAATTCAAACTACTCGATTATACATGACATTTTTGAATCATCAAATCATATTTATTAGCTGAGTATAAACTCTTTGATTGTCAGTAAATTCAATAAAAAAATCCATACAAAAATACATGTGATGTTTTAGTTTCTATTTCCTTTCCCCGTATACTTTTTTGAGAAACCTGAAACCTAAACGTTTTTTTATCAAATATAACTTTTGCAAAATTATAAAACATAAAATAGTATAAGGACTAAAAATAAATCTAATTTTACAATAAAGAATTGTATTTATTTTTATGATTTTCAAATAATGAAGGAAAATACAATTTAAATTAAACAGAAGAGTGTTCGGTTATGATGCTAGTAAATGGATGGGGTGCTTAAAACAACACCCTATTTCGTTATTTTCATTAATGGGTTGATGTAGCCTACTTTAATAGCCCAAACTTAAACGCCCAGAAAAACATGCCGTGAATCTTAATATGTATGGATATTTTTTATGCAATGGTTTCTCATGAACCCTGGTCTATATTTAGATATGAGATATGCATTTGCATTTTTTATAAAAAAAAAAATTGACTCCGCATATGCATATTCAAAGTCCTATTATTTTTTTTAAAAAAAAGTGATTTCGGATATGCGAATGACATGTCACATTTTTTTAGAAAAAATTTGACTTCGCATATGTATATTCGAAATAATTTGAGATATTTAAAAAAATGTAAACAGACACCCCCTCACTCTTTGCATTCTCTTCAAACACCAAATACTCCCTACAACAAAAAAAATCTATTTTTACCGAAAGTTGTATTGAAGACTCACACTCCACAAGTTTCATTCAAGCATTTTAAAAAGTTCAAAGTTCATTCCAACTTCAACTCAAAGCTCAACAAATTTATAAGTTTTCAATACTCTATATCTCAAGCTCAAAGTTAGAATTTAAGACAATGTGTAGGTTGATGTTATTTTAGTTCAATGTTAGTGTTTACATGTTAAAAATTGAATTTTGGATGAGTTAGGGCAAGAAGTGGAAGTTTCTCAAAAATGATTGTTCACATGTTATTTTGCAAGTACATATCCGAAATCCCATCTAACCAATTTCGGATATGCACTTGCGAAGTGCTGGACCATTCCCAAATAAAGAGGATTGAAGTCATCAAGTGGATGGTGGATTATCTGGATATGAATCAATTTATGACCGATTTTGAGTGTAGGAAAGAGCCAGGGCCGGCCCAACACTCTACGAGGCTTAAAGCAAACTTTGAATTGAGGCCTTTTATATTTTAATAAAATTTTTTACTGCTACTAGGAAGAGCATTAAATAATTTACAACAGAAGCAAAAAACTTTATCCAAATTTTGACAATAAACCAACCATCTTCTTTCACGTTTTTCTCCGTTGGACAACTGTTGAATATAAAGTGATGAAGAAAAGTGTCTTGCATATGCATCCTTAGGAAAATCTATATCGGCAATTTTTATAGGACCGTTCTTTACTAATAAATCTCACAAATTTGTGTCAATAGTTTGACGTGAAAGACGAAGAGTTATATTATTGGAACATTGAAAAAATGTTAAATCAATTTGATATTGAATTAATAATTAATTTGGAACGTTAGAAAGAGAAAGAGTCAAAAAGGCACAAATTTGAAAAGATGTGAGTTGTTATCTTACGTGTTTGGTTAGAGAATTTTTTTATTAGAATTGATAAATTAATTTAATTTAATTAATGGATGCTATTTTTTAGGCCTTAATTGTTTTGATTAAAAAAAATTATACAAAATAAAAAATGCACTACTTATTTACGTGGGGATTCTAATGCTATTTTCTAGGCCTTAATGAATGCTATTTTTTAGGCCTTAATAAATTCTATTTTCTAGGCCTTAATTATTATGATTAAAAATTTTTTTTCAAGGGGCCTAAAGCCCTAGCTTTACTAGCCTTACCCAATGACCGGCCCTGGAAAGAGCTTTAGGAGCACCACTTCATGGCGGCAACCAGAGCCAAAGATGAGGAGGATGCGGTTTTTGTTGAGTACTACCGCAGTTGTGCTTTGTATCCAACCTAAAATAAGGTATAATTTACTATAAACTTTCGACTTTATGTCTTTCTTTTTCTCTACTTTCTCTGCAACCAAACAATACTTAAATAAACAATACTCAAATGACTAGAATCAATATTCACCCTTTCTTTTCTTTTTCTTTTTTTTGGATAAATTCCGAGATTCATACAAAAACATTATAAAATGTTTGTTTATAAAGTGCTTTTAATTAATGGATATGTTTAGGAGTCAATAGTTTGTGAAATTGAAAGACCGTGTCAGGCACTATCTGATGGAAATATGGATTTCAAACATGTCCCCCAACTTAGCCAACCAAATCTAGTTGTGAGCATCTAATTATTTGATATGATTGCTGAGATCAGCTTAATCAAGTGTGTAGCTTCTAAATGATTGTTAAAAAAGGATTAATTAAAAGGGATTTTGGCGTATGACGTATTCAATATTTAATCTTTTTTTTTTAATGATTATTGAAAATATTCGACTTTGGTAATAATTTTCTTACTTTCATACCAAATAAGCAGTACCTGAAATATTTATATCATCCAGTATATTAATTTATGTTTAAAAATACGAATGATTCATCATTATTTTAAACTAAAAAATATCTTAGCAAAAACATTGGAAAACAGATCAACCGACCCCATTTTTCTATTATAAAAACTAAAGTGGATATACAATCATGTTGCAGTAGATAGTGGAGCAGGTGTCTAATGATAATTAGTCATAATATGCCTCTCAAGCATATTCAAGTTTTTAGTTTTTCTGGATATGATTTATATAGTTACTTTAAAAAAAAAAAAAGAAAAGATAATCATCCTTCTCTGTTTATAATAGCATTTTCACAACAAAATAAATAAACTCTAATACAATTAACATCAAATCTTTGAAAAATATATCATTTTTTTATCCAACAATAAGGATGACAACTGTAACCATTCTCAGCGGGTACTCTAAAAAATCACTCATAATGAATAGACTATAAACCTGTAAAATAGATACGGACATGAACACGGATAATTACCTACAGAAATAAGCAGGTATGGGCGCGGGTACGGGTACTTTAGTACCCAGCCCGCTCTATACCTGCACAATATATATTTATATATTTTTACTTTTAGTATTGTAAACACATGTATGCGTATCAATTTTATTAAATACATCACTATTAAACTAGTACTCGTTTTAATAAAAGTCTTTGTTTATTTCTTAACTCAACAATAACATTCTTGATTTTTTTAAATGTTGTTAAAAATTAAAATGATATGATAAATTACAATTGAACGATAATTTTTTTATAAAAAATGCGAGTAAATGGGTACGGGTGTACTAAGGTACCTATAGGATACGGGTACAGATACAATAATTGATGCCCATGCGGGTATGGGCCTGGGTATGGGAATTTTTTTTAAATTGCAGATATAAGGACGTGTTTTATAGTATCCTACTCAGACTCTATCTATTGCCATCCCTATCCAATAACAATTACTATGCTATCTCTAATAATAGTTTCTTAGCTCGGCGGTAGTTATCGATTATTGTATTAGCATTTCATAAGATTTTTTAATATAAAATTAAGATAAAAATAAAGGAGAAGAATTTATTTTGCTTTTCTCATAGAGAATATATTACCTCACCCTATGGATCTTTTATGCACCATGTGAGTTGTCTAAAATGCCCCTTGCTTCCGTAGATGTACCTCCGAAAGCACCATTTTTTTGTTTAAATTTTGTTTTGTTTTGTAGATGCACATGAAGAAGCTTCCTGAGATGCATCTACGGAAGCATTTGATGTTATATTCGCGTCAGACTCATCCCCTCCCCCATTCTTCACATTTTTCATTTCAAAACTCTCAAACTCTCTTAACCTCAAAAATCAAACTTACACCAAAGTTAATTTTTTCCTCTCGAGTTTGGCTGTTAATGTCAACATCAACGATCAACACATTGCAACAACTTCAAAACTCAATTTTATCGGTAAGTTTTCTAGTTTTTGAGTTGCTTTAGAGTATTTCCTGTAATAGAGTTTGAATAGATTTTTAGGTGTAGAAATCATTAGTTACTTTTAGAAACATAGTTTAGAGACAATGTAGGTATTGTTTGATGTGTAAAACGGATGATAAAGCCACAAAAATGGGTTCTTAACCCTCTACAACAGTGACCAGATGCCATTTTTGCGTTTTAGAGGTTTCAAAACATTCCGTAGATGCATCTACAGAACAAATGAAACATTCGGTCATTACGTAGATGCACCTATGGAAGAAACCCAGTTTTTTGAAATGTAAGGACAAGGCCGTCTCAATTTTTTAGAGGCCCTGTGTAGATTAGTTATGTTTCAACCATGACAAAAAAATTAGAGGCACTATTTACCTCCATTTTAATAGTGGAAAAGATTTACGAGACCCTATTTAGTTAGGATTTAATCGTAAAAAATTTGAGGCCCTGTGCGGTAGCCTGCCTTGCACGCCCTCAAAGACGGCCCTGTGTAAGGATAGGGATCCCCAAAAGTTCTACAACCACAACCGGAAGATTCCCCTCTCGTACACCCTACTAAGTAATGGTTCCAAGATGTCCTCTTAGCTTCTGGGCTGAAGGACCTTTGTCAGGTCGGGTTACACACAATACATAATAGGATGCTGATGGCATTTGCAGAGAGGTGGCATCCAGAGACTTCGTCATTTCATCTTCCTCATGGTGAGATTACCATCACTCTTGACGGCGTCGCATGCCTCTTGCATATACATATCAAGGATACCCTCCTTGGTCACAGTAGGATGACGAAGGAGGAAGCAAGTGAGATGCTGATTCAGGAGCTCGGGGCTGATCTTGATGACGCGTTTGAGGAGATGGAGAGGACCTGTGGGGCGCACGTGAGGTTTCACTTCTTGACGCGACAATACGAGGCCGAGCTCCTTGCGACATAGGCTGTTGTTGGTGACGAGGCAAATGCGGATATACACAGGCAGCGGGTGCTGAGATGTTACTTCCTATTTTTGTTAGGCACCTAGCTGTTTGTTGACACGAGCTCGTCGTACACAGACGTAGTTTATCTGTGGTACTTATCGGATACCGCACGTGTCCATGAGTACCACTAGGGAGCAGCTACATTGGTGTACAACTACCATAGACTCGAAGAGGGATTCCTGTGGAAGGCAAGGACTGTGGCTGACAGCTATACCTTTTTAGTGGTAACAATCTTATATCCTTCTACTATTTCTCAAAGTTTATTATATATTTGTGATAATATGTTTGATCCCCGTGTTTTTTTTTCAGGGTTGGATATTACAAATTATAGGTAGACTGGAGTTGCGTCGACGGGTACATCACGTGGTACTACAGTGTGTCACACCCACACATGATTTCCAATGCACCGGGATCACCACCAAGACCAACCCATGAGGAGATTTTGAAGACTCATCAGTCTCAGTTGGACCACACTGGCGATGTTCTTCCTCGGTGTCGTCAGATAGCTGCATTGGCGCGGGCAGACATTGTCGATGGTTTCTTCCCTAAGGGGTCTGATGGCCATGCGTGTAGTGGATGGTATCATTAGGGTGGCAGAAGAGATATTTTTCTACCATCAACATCGTGCCAAGACAGATGTGGCACTTAGCGATAGAGACAGAGTAGCTAGCAGACAGCGTGGTGGACGCAAAGGCAGGGCCAGAGGCAGAGGACAGGCGGAGGATGATGTCCGACACACACAGTAGTGATGTCTGTGATTTTTTTGATGTATGTATTTTTATTTCATTTATGTACTTTTATTTTGATTATGTATTTGACATTATGGCCAATGATTTATACGATGTATTATTTTGGTGTACTATATTTTGTTGTCTTTAAATTGCATTAATTTAATGTACTTTAATTTGAAGTTCCATTTTTGTTAAAAATAATTGAAATTTAGGAGTGAAATGCAGGTGATTTAATACATAGCATAATGTTCTGTATGTACATCTACGGAATACTCTGTTTTTAACATGTTCCGTAGATGTATTTACGGATGATTTGCTGAATTGGATTAATTTGAAATTTCCTAACGTTTATTGTGTTTTTAATGCTTCCGTAGATATATTTCCGGAAAAAACCAAATTTAAAAAAAAATGCTTTCGAATGTGCATCTACAAAAACAGATGACATAATTAAAATTTCGTCAGATGACTGATAGAATTAAGGGGTGTAATGAGATATTCTCTTTCTCATATCCTAAAAGTTGGTAGGTAGAGCGCATAGCTCGAATTGAAGTAAACTTCTGACTTATTAATTTTTTACTACATATTAGAAGTTTAACGAATACTCAGTGGAATGAATAATGAAAATTCCTTCTAATCTGCAGCGCTTGTATTCATATCTTTAAAGATTAATTAAAATAGGTGATTTGTATACACATTTATTCATCTATTTATTTATTATCTTTTCAAGAATCAATATGCAGAATCATATCAAGTAAGGAATTTTATATATTCAACTATCTTCTTTAGGCAAAGTTAAGTGTAAAAATATCTGTGATAGTATTGTAAAAGTTAGATTAATTGAGATCATACATTTTATAATAGATTCACCTCATCAATTTTTTTCTCTATTCTTCCCCCTCCAATTGATGTTCTCCGACCAATAACCACTCTAGTGGAAAGACACATTGCTACACTCCAAGCCACATATAAGTTATTAGAGATAACTTACAAAAGGTCAAATAATAGAGCGAATATAGCAAGTGCAAAGTAACATGTAATCTTCCATTTTGTATGAAGTATGTAATTATGTCTTTAGGAGCGTTGATGGATGATTGCGGCTCACGCCTTACTTCTTTTAGTTTAAATTGTTTCCATTATTTAAGAGCAAAAGTGTGTCATTCTCAAGTATTCAAATTCTTTCTCACTCTCACATATCACTGATTTGGGTGTTAGAACGTTAACCATACAGGTCAGTCCCCTCTCCATCGTATTGGAAGTTCAAGTCCACTATAGCAAGCATTACTTCACCGTTCACCAAACAATTCAGGTTCCACCACGGAATAGTGGTTCCGTCTATGGGGAACAAAATTTAATTTTAGCGTATTTCCACATCCTCCGATCCAGATCTTCAGATCTCTTCTCTTAGAAGTTCAAATTTCCAATTCTCGATTTTATTCCTCGAAATCTTAACTTCCATTTACAACATGTCCTTCCTCATATTCACCGACCATAGTGACTTCCAAACTCACTCGATCCTCCGTTCAACGGAAGCCGCCGCCACAACTGCCGAAGTTGTTAAAGTTCTGCCTCCTCTTCTTCAAGTAAAGGAGATCCAATCCTAGTAGTATCTCCCTCTACTAATCCTTCACAACAAGATCCTTCTCCACCAATAGTCGGTTAAAGAATATTCCAAACTCTCCAGTTCTTCGGATCCACAAAATAATTTTATCGAGGTGAACCTTCACATCGACCTCCACCACTACTTGTGATACCTAGACATAAATGCTCCCCAGTCTCCAGCTGTTACAAGCTAACCTTGACATACACAGACCAAATGACCTGTTGAACATTATTTATAAGCGCTACAGGATTGAAGAGCGTTTACATCACGTCACACAAAGATACAGTATTATGCGGAAGGCGCTCTCCCATGAATGTTTTGTAATCTCTTGTTATTGAAAATTCGGAAGACTATTTTGTGTAAATATTTTGTAATCTCTTCTAATAATTTTGAAATATAATGAATTGAAAAATTGATATCTTGATGAAACATAGTGGCTTTGTTTATGCTATTTAGTATTGATTAATTTTTTTGTAAGACTATTTATTTTAGTTTTTTTATTGTTCTTTGAGATTTTTCATTTAACAAAATACAACTTTGAACATAATCTGATAAGTCTTTTTTCTTCACCAAATTTAATACTCAATCATTTAAAGTAATTACAGATATTATGAACACTACATAAAAAAGTGATGGCCATTCACCTAAAAAAATTTCCACAATAGAACAATGTATCTAATGCCATGTGGAATCCATATTGTTCACGCACAACAAATAAGAATATCCAATGCCTTACGTATTAGTATTAATCATTAATCATATTACTAAATGAAGGTCACGTGTGAGGTTGATGATGAGATCAATTTTCACACGCTTCAAAATTAATCAAAAGAGTTGCTCTATGTGAAGTATAGAGGCCTATAAATACAATACAAGGCATGACGTTATACACTTAAGAGACACAACACAAACAAATTCAAGTGTTCTTCTCTTCCTCAGAAAAACATAACATAATATTAATAATGGAAGGAGATAAATGTTGTTCAAGTTCATTTCAAAGATGCAAGCCATACATAGCTATGATTTGTCTACAATTTGGTTTTGCTGGTATGAATATAATAACAAAAGTATCACTCAACCGTGGAATGAGTCACTATGTTCTTGTTGTTTATAGACACGCTTTTGCTACCGCGGCTATTGCGCCTTTTGCTATTGTTCTTGAGAGGTATATATAAATTATATATCCATCATATATTCATCCTTATTGAAAAATAATACTTGAATCACTTTGTGATCATTCCTTCTTTCTTGACAATTGGCAGGAAGATAAGGCCAAGGATTACATTTCTTATGTTCATACAAATGTTCGTCTTGGGACTCCTCGGGTTAGTACTTTTCTCGTGGTGTTCTTTAATGGACTCGGATTCTCTGCAGTCGAATTTCTAAAAAACACTAGAAGATCATCTAAAAATTTTCTAATTTATTTTGTTTTGTTTAGGCTTGTGATTCAGAATCTATACTATGCTGGGTTGAAATTTACATCTCCAACATACTCATGTGCTATTAGCAATATTCTCCCTGCTATCACATTTGTAATGGCTGTTATTTTTAGGTATACTTTTATAAACACAATTAGTTAATTAATAATTAATAATATTATATAATTATATAATCTCATATCTTGTTTTGATAAACTAGGATGGAGAAATTGGACATTAAAAAATTAAGATGCCAAGTAAAGGTGATTGGAACTGTAATTACAGTTGCAGGGGCTATGGTGATGACATTATACAAAGGACAAGTTATTCAAATTTTGAGTGCTCAATACATGCATCATCCTAGAAATTATGTACCTGAAAACAATACTGATTCTGGTGAAAAGGATTGGGTCAAGGGTTCTATTTTCCTCATAATTGCGACGTTTGCTTGGTCTTGTTTCTTCATCCTTCAAGCTGTTACATTAAGGAAATTCTCAGCACCGCTTTCACTGGCAGCCATAGTGTGCTTCTTGGGAACACTTCAATCAATTGCAGTAACATATGTTATGGAGAGTAACCCAAATGTTTGGAACATTGGTTGGGATATAAACCTATTAGCAGCAGCCTATGCTGTAAGTTTTTCTCTTAATATCTAGATATTTTTTAAACCATATTTTGTTATGTTTATGGATGATTCTAATTGAGTTAAACATTGATGAATGAACAGGGTATAATATCATCAGGTCTTACATATTATGTTCAAGGAATTGTGATGCAAAAGAAAGGACCTGTTTTTGTGACTGCTTTTAGTCCTTTGATGATGATCATTGTAGCTATCATGGGCACTTTCATCCTTGCTGAAAAATTATACCTTGGAGGGTAAGTCCAATAGTCCATATTATAATATAAAGTTTTGCCTTTTCTTTTTTTGATCTAAGTTGTATTTATCCTAATATGATATTTTTTTAAGAAAAAAAAAAATTTGACAAATGTGAATAATGCAGCCACACTTATAATTGTGATGCTGATACATCTATAACTTTAATGTTGAATCACAAATGGACCACTTATTTAATTAAAGCATTGTTCAATTTTGTGAGAAAGATACTTTACTTTTGGTTCCATTATTGATTTATTTATTTATTTATTTTGTGATTTTCAGTGTTATTGGAGCAATTTTGATTGTAATAGGACTTTATTCAGTTCTATGGGGCAAAAACAAAGAGATTGAAGCAGAGACAATAAAAGAAGGAACCAAGTGTTGCGTAGAAAAAGGAGTGTTGGAAACAGTGATTGAAGGTGTTGAAATAAATGACATTGAAGTGCAAAAGGACGAACCTACTAAAGTTTTAAGGGTGACAATTGTTAGTGCTCCAAAAGTTTAAACGTGTAGATATTTTAAGAGATTATTATAGGTGGCTGAGAAATTGGGGGTTTTTTGTTTTGTGTACCTTCTTTATCTTCTTCATCATAACCACTACCTTTCTTTGGAAAACTTTGGTAAAGCATTTTTGGTGGTTGATTAGGACCATTAAGTGTGGGCCCGGTTGTTCATAATGTAGATTAATTAAATTTTGTATACTTGTATGTTGTTCAAAAGAAAATTATATTGCAAATCTCTCTTACAATTTGTCATGTTGCATAATCATTGAGCCTAATGCTCTGTTTGGATAAAAAGAGAAAGTGAAAGAAAAGAAAGAGGAAAGAATATTAAAAGAACGACAGTGATGAGAAAGTTAGAGGAAAGTGAAATGACTTTTTAGTTGTTTGTTATGTGTGAAAGTAAAAAGAAAATGAGAGGAAAGAAAAATATACTAACACAAAATAACTAAATTAACCCTTTTTAAAATTGAATAAAAACATTTAAATAGTCTTAATGTAGTTTTATTTTTATCATTGTTAAACGATATTTATTTTATATATACTCAGATCATGTATTACCAATTTATTAAAAAATGATTAATACAATTTTTTTAATAAAAAATATATAATGTTTGTGATGGTGTTTTTTAGATTGATATATTATGCTTCAACTCATATATATAAAATGAAAAAAAAACTTATTGGTGATAAAAAGTATACGTAGGCAAAGAAACATTTTTAAAAAGTGATGGACATTTTTGTTTTTTTTTTTACATAATTGAATGAACAGTTATTAGCATGGAACTAAAAAAAGACATTGTTGTCTTTGGCAAATTTAGAGACAGAAATGAGATTTCTAGTAATACTAGGTACATGAAGTAAATGATTTAGTGTCAAAGATGTGTGTGAGGCTAAAGGTGGTTTAAATGTGGCTGAGCCAACTGTTTTTATTCTAAGACCTTGACCATTTCCTACCATAACCTCATTTTACTCTATGTACTTGTGTGTGATACAAATTTGAACTATTAGAATTTAAGTGATGAGAAGCACTTGAATCTGCAAACCATGCCTGAGATTCCATGTTAGATGGTATCTGAAGGTCCTCCTGATGAGCTAAGAAAGTTGAGGCTTGTGTGGTGCTAGGTGCTTGATTTTTCTACTCTTCCTTAGGTTGAGTAGCTTGATTGTTCTTCTGAGGAGTTGGCTCAAAGTTCTCATCAAATCTATGCCAACACTCCATAACTGAGTGACCATACTTGCCACATAGTTGACAAGTTGGCTTGTTTCCAGTGGCGTAATTTGTTCTAGCTCTGCCTCGACCTCTGCCTTTGAAGCTTCCTCTACCTCTGTATTGCTGAGAACCATCTCTGTTGGATTTGTTGTTGTTGTTGTCATCAGAGTGAGCTATGTTTGCCGTGGCATTGGCTAGAGTCAGCTCTTGGCGATATTTGTCTAGCTGTGCCTCTTGCACATATAACAAGGCTTCAATTTCATATAGTGTAGGTGGCTCAATTTTGCCATAAACCATCATAATGAACGGATTATACCCCTCAAGAAGACCTTGTAATATGGCATCAATTTGGTCACATTCAGAGATGGGTTCCCCTACAGCCAAAAGCGCATATGCAATTACACGAATGCGAAGCACAAATTCAGATATCGAGCGGTTTGCTTTCTTTGTGATCTTCAGTTCAGCTCTTAGTTGATGAACCCTAGCTTTCATTACTGCAGTGAAGTATTTGTGCATTTGATCCCAAATTGGATATGAATGTTTGCAGGATAAAACCCTAGGTAGCACTGATTCTGAAATCGTGGAAAGGAGCCAGGTGAACCACGCTTGGTCTTGGACGATCCAAGATTCATACTCTTCAAACCTGATGTTAGCGATGTGATCTTCATCATTCTTGAACATCGAAAGAATTTGCGGATTCACGACAAACTTGTGAAGCTTGTGCGCAAGAATGATGCACTCCAAAAGGTTGACTAAGTCAACATTTATGGAGAGTGACTATATACTCTAATATACTCAAATTAGGGACTCAATGCACTCCATATATAGTCATCGATAAATTTACTTTTACTTCATCATATATAGTCACAATGCACCGTGTATCTTTTGTTTCTTCCATTCCCATTCCCGTTACACAACTTGTATAGGCACAATAATATCTAGGATGCAGATCCTCTCATGTTTTTTATCTACTTCTTCCATACTGCCACAATCTTAACCCTCTATCTCTTTTTTTTTTTCTCTCTCTCTCTCTCTTTAGAATCCATTTTATTTATTTATTTGTTTTTCACAATTTCTTATCCATTGGATCATGAGCCTGAGGGAGGGCTGAAGATACAAACAGGAGAGAATCCTTTCCCTAATATCTACTTGTGAAATAACTGGTTTAAAAGCCAGTCCTGTCGTTGTCGTCAGCACAACAACGAATTTTTTCCCAAAATACCACAGTTGTGAAATGATTCTCCCCAAATGCCACAATCTGAAAATTAATTTCCAGAATGCCACATTTTTGAACCATGTCTCCAATCCAAATGAAGACATGCTGGGGCCCACACTGACTGCAAAGCATGTCGCCATCTCAATTGGAGACATGCTATTATTTTTTATTTTTTTTCGTTTTTGTGAATTAATATATTTTTGTTATATATATATATATATATATATATATATATATATATATATATATATATATATATATATAAATATATATATATATATATATATATATATATATATATATATATATATATATATATATATATATTATAAATTCAATAAATAATTTAATTGATTTAAAATTATTTTTAATTAATTTTAAATAATAAAAAAATTAATTAATTTTTTTAAAACATAATTTATACTAGTTGTAATTATTTTTAATTAATAAAAATATAAATTAATTTTTTAAACATAATAATAATATTAATACAACTTAATATGAATAATAAATAAAAGGTCGATGGACTCAATATCAAGGCGATATTCTTTTACACAATGAAAGAATGGGACGAAACAAAAAAGATCGCCCGAACAGCACTCGCATTAGGACTGAAATGGACACCGTTGAAAAAGTAAAAAAGACAATGCGGAATCTGTCAAGGATTACATATGCGAAAAAAATATCCGCATCGGCCAAATGCAGCAAGCCCTTCTAATTAGTTAGGCATTGTTGACTGCTTTAGATATATTGTTGTATTAATATTTTTATATTTATTAATATTTATTTTTAAATTACTATCGATTTATTTATTATTCATATTGAGTTGTATTAATATTATTTACTATAAATTATGTTTTAAAAAAATTATTTAATTTTTTTTATATTTAAAATTAATTAAAAATAATTTTAAATCAATTAAATTATTTAGTGAATTTATATTATATATATATATATATATATATATATATATATATATATATATATATATATATATATATATATATATATATATATATATATATATAAAACAAAAATATATTAATTCACAAAAAACGATAAAAAAAATAAATAATAGCATGTCTCCAATTGAGATGGCGACATGCTTCATGTCTTCCAATGAGATGACGACATGCTTTACAGTCAGTGTGGGCGCATCATGTCTCCATTTGAATTGGAGACATGGTTCAAAAGTGTGGCATTCTGGAAATTAATTTTCAGATTGTGGTATTTGAGGAGAATCATTTCACAGCTGTGGCATTTTGAAAAAAAAATTCCACAACAACAGTTTCCAAGTGGTTGGAATAACTGTTTGGACAGAAATGGAACATCATATAAAAAAGCAAAATGGAGATCTAATCAGTAAACACATGCCAAACATGACGACGTACGTTTGTCAACTAAATGTTACAATACATTGATACGTAAAAACAGTTGTCAGCTACCAAAATGTTTTTGTCGCAAAGATTATTGTCAAATACGATTGTTCTGAGTTGTAATGTCTCAGCAATAATAAATAGATTTTGAATTTAAAATAATATCAGATATGATTAAGAAAAATAAAGGTAAGAGAAGAGACAAGAGAGTTTAGGTGGCCTTTATTACAATTTGAAGGGAAAGAACAAGTGAAAGTGGGAAGCATGGAATTGTAATGGGTCCTCTGTCAAGTTGCAATTCTCATGTTGGAGTCTCAACTTAAGCAGTGAGAAGCCACTAGGATATTTCAGCTGGAAGGGCTCCTTTCTAATTAACTTGTGTAGATTCTACAGTAGGTATTTGAGATTCCACAAACAATTTTTTTTTTTTTTTTTTTTTTTGTGTTTGGACGTGATAATTAAGAATTTTTAAAGAATTTAAAATTTAAAATGATTTAAATAGTTTAATTGAAATTTATTTGTTTCAAAATTCTTATATTTAGATGGAGTAGTATTAAAATTATATATTCTTCAATTTTAGAACTATTTTTATAAATTTTAAAACTTTGGGCTAAATTTAAAATATAAAAAAAAAACTAATTTGCAATTTTGAAAAATTAAAAAATTATTAGAGATTTATTTACAATTTTGAGAGTAAATTTGAATTTTTTGAAAAATATAAGAAATTAATAATAAACAATTTAACATTTACATATTGTATAATAAAAGAAGATTTCTTAACGCACCCGATGGATATTTTATGCACTACTGAATTGACAAAATTGCCCTCGTGCTGTCGTAGATGCATCTCCGGAAATACTTTCGTAAATTCATCTAATGAAGCCTTAAAACATACATGGTAATTCTTTAGATTTTCTCAATTATTTAGAAAAATCCCAAATTAATTGGAAAAATCTCATATTAATTAAGTTCATGATATATATATATATATATATATATATATATATATATATATATATATATATATATATATATATATATATATATATATATATATATATATATATATATATATATATATATATATATATATATATATATATATATATATATATATATAGAGGAAGCGTGCGATTTTCTTAATTAATTGAAAATTTTTTAAATTAAATTACAAATTAATTGAGAAAATCTCAAAATAATTTTTTAATTAATTGGAAAAATCTCAAACAAATTAAGTTCATAAAATCTTCTGTAGTTGTGTCTACGGAAGGGGTTGAAAAGAGAAGTTCATGAAATCTTCCGTAGATGTATCTACAGAAAGGGTTGAAAATAGGGTGTTCCGTAAATGCATTTAAGAAACTTGATATTTTCTCAATTAATTGGGAAAATCCCAAGTTTCACTGTGTTTTATACGCTTCCGTAGATGCATCTACGAAAAAATTCATTTTTTATTAAAATATGGGATGTTTCCGGATGTACATCTACGGAAGCTGGGGACAAAAATAAAATTTTGCGTGGTGTTAAGAGCTCCATGAGATTGGTTGAAAAATAATCTAATAAAATAGCAATTAAAATTTTTTAAATTTAAGTTACATAAAATATTTTATATATTTATATTATTTTAAAAAAATTCCATTATTTTATCTAAATAATAAATTTTGATCAAATTCTTTTAAAAAAGTATAGTCCTTCATTAAAATATTCATTCAAATATATTTTTAATTATTTTATTAAGAGGCTTGTGATGGATATAATCTTTCAAAAGTCAACTTAATATTTTGTTACATGGTTTTTTAGAACTTTTGCGTCTAATATTTTTTGTTGCTATTCAGTTTTGTCGGTATCTCAGGTGAAGTAGGATTAGGTTTGAAATTTCCTTAGCATGGCTAGCATGGAGAGCACTTGCAAACAACATAAGCAGACAAAGCTTGGCCATATGATATATTATATCAATCACAAGAATATTTGCATTTCTTATTTTCTAGTCTTTTAATAGATTTCATTTTCTTAATTTGTTTGCCTTTATACACTCCATTGTTAAATTAATTAGTAACTACTTTACATGGAATTTTTAGTCATGGTTGAAATTTGGTCATGCTAGTTAACACTCGCACTACAATAAACATTGGAAAAAGAGAAGAAATTTGAAGCTAAGGTAATTTTAAATTATTTTGGATTGGAATTTTTCCTAATTCAATCTTAATATCACATATTGTTATGTAAATTTCAATTACCATCTCACACACAATATTCTAATCTCAAACCTTACAATTATGATAAAACTAACTTGAAAAGCGAAGAGTTTACAACTACACCCCTCTATCGAGACCAACGATGAAGATTCTGATCACCCACCGATTTTAAACTATCATCTATAGGTAAGTTGTCACTTTTGAGCACTTGAGTTCTATATGGTAACATATACAATGTTTGTGGGAATCGCTTAAAGGTTCTTAATGTCCTATTCAAGGTCATTGTGGAACGAAGATGATATGTATCAGCTTAAATCCATTTCAATCAACTCCTAAATTATACGTGGCACATTTTCCTATTCGTGGTAAGGATGAAAGCATTTTCAATTTCATGAAGTTGAGGTGATAGAGATGATGTTGGAAGATGAAGATAAGTTCTTTGTGGAGCATTTTAGATATTTGGCGACAATTCTATACAATGAACACATCATCTTCGGTGTCTCATGAAAATCACGATCAGATGAGCTTTCACACTTCCTCTCTTTCATAACTTTTAAGTTTTCAAGTTCCTTTGCTAGATATATCAGTCATATAAACACTTCTTTAGAACCTTGAATCTTCTACTTGACGAAGCTTCAGATATCTTCAATTTAATCACTATCATCAAAGTGTCGAAAGGATATAACCATCGGCTTCAACAATCATCATATTGTCATCATCAAAACATCAAGAAGATTGTCAACATCAGATTAGATCTACAGTAATGTGATTGCTATTATGGTTAGTTACATTAACCTTACTTGCCGAAGAAAGTTGATACTATGAAGGAGAATTTTCAAGTAAATGGAAAAGTTGTTCATATTGACCTTTAGTGAAGATATAAGAATAATTTCCTTTCATATTCTAGGATTCCACAATGTCCTTTCTCCTTCAGAGAATCTAGGGAAACATTGTTTGCTAAAAATTTCTTGCCATTATTAGGTAGAATCCCATGTTTTCTATAACAATTTTCAAGAATGTGTCCACTCTTTCCATAATGAGAACACACTTTGTTCTTATAACCAAAATTATTAGCTCTACTGCCTGAACCGAATAAATAAGTTATAGATCTATGCCCTTTGCCCTGCAATCTTCGCGCATCACTTGTATTGATAAGCGTTCATCACAATGAACTGTATTATATTGTTTTTTTGTGTTGCAAACACCTGGAAAATTTTAGTTGATTTTTTGTAACGAATTCCTCAATAGAATTTGAGCACGAGCAATATTAAAGTATTCATTCAGGCCAGTTAGAAAATGAATGGAACATGTAATTTCATGATGATGCTTACCATTACTAACTCCAGTTGTGCAAACACAACGATGAGGCTATGAACAAACGTGTGTAGGCAAGTAATCTTTAAACTCCTCTAGCAAAATCTTAAGAGAGGTTAAAGTTTCAAAAACAGATCTAGATTACTGATTTAATCCAAAGATCTCACATTGTAGTTTAGAAATTCGAATGTAGTCATCTTGATTAAATCTATCTTTAAGTTTATCCCTTACTAAGATTATTGATTCATCCACAGAATTCATGATTCATGAATGAATCAACATAATACAACGAAACAAAAAAAATGAAGAAAAAATATTCAATTGAAGTATCTGAATTATCCAAAATTTTAAATTTCATAGAAATTTTGAATTACTTCATCCAAACATGCTATACGACTTCTTTTATACATTGATAAGAGATGAAATGCAATAAAGCTGCCCAATAGAACTCCAATGTACTGGATATAAGTTTGAACCCAATCTTAGAATTCAAAAAATATCAGAAGATATAATTTTCAAAGGGAAATAGACAAAAGAATGCAAACTGGTAAAATTGATTTTGGTTGTATTGAATCAATAGTGTTACAAACTTTTATTAGGGTAGTTAGAGCATTTCCAATATTTTCATTGTTGTGTTTTTCTCACCGGATTAATTTATTAATTAGTTTTACTTTTTCGTTGTGTTCTAGGCCCATCGCAAGGGCTTAGCAAAGAGCAAAGCGCAATATCTAAGGGAAAACAAACACGACAAATATAGATGATATGATACTTTCCTGAAGAAAAAAAACAATGATCAAAGTCATTGGTTCTATATTATTTTCTATCTCTCTCCCATCCTTTACATTTCAGTTGCAAACCAACCCCTCTATTAAAGCGAGGACATCGTGCCATTTGGGGAACTTCATTCTCGTTTGGAATATTTTTATTTACTTCATACACTAACTTGAACGTTGTAGTGCTAATTGCAGGTTTTTACCTCCCCGCATCAGAACCAAAAACCCACTGCTACTGGATATTAAGATCATCCCTTCCGACCATTAGTGTAAAACAAGTATATGAATCCAATCTATATTATAATATTTTTTTCAGAACCATAATAATTATTCAATGGCTTAAAATATGTGTAAACAAAACTTTCACCAGTTCAAGTTATCACATGATTCTTTCAACCACAAACCAAGAAAGTTATTGCAACAACGAATTAAAGCTTCATAGGTTGGAATTGGATCAAAAGAATCTAGCATTTAGGCATGACAACAGGGCGGGTCGGAGACGGATTTTATCTCCCCAAACTCAAATCCGAATCCCCACTCAATCCCCGTTCTCCATCCCAAACTCAAACGGGGATGAAGAATTAAAATCTAAACTCGTCCCAAACGGGTTCGGGTATCCCCGCAACCAACCATTACGTAAAATCAATTTTTTTAATAAAATCTTTACTTTTTCAAAAATCAAATTACTTTATAAATAATAAAATAAAACAATCTCAAAAATTTTCATACACATTTTAAATATTTTAAATAATAAATACAAATCAAATTATCAAAATATAATTCACATATTTAATAATATAAATTATGAAATATAAATAATAATGTACATAACGAAATAAACGGGGCGGATTTGGGGTGGGTATTAGTATCCCCATTATTTGACCCATCCCCATATTTTATAATCGGGAAAAACACAAACCCGAACCCAAACCCAATCAAAGCGGATTTTCTCCATCAACTTCGAACGGATTCGGATGGGTACCCGCGGATATGAGTTTTATTGTCATACCTACTAGCATCATAGAAGAGCGATCAAGAAATAAAAATTGTTCTTCAAAATGATCGCTTTTTTCATTAATTGCGACACGATGATTTTTTCCGTGGAGCAAAAAAAATTAACCAACAATGTCCCAAGGTTCTTGTTTAAATAAATGCATAAACTCTTGTACCATTACAAAAAAAAAAAAAACATAATTTCCATTGAAAGTAATGCAAACAAGTAGGATTGATTTTTGTTGTACTAAATGAAGAGAGTATTACAAGTATTTATAATGTGAAGTGGATAGAGAACTAGTAACTAATTAACAGAAAAACAAATGTTAACTAACTCTACATTAACCTAAAAACTCAGATTATTATCTGCACCTGCTGTCCACACCAAATGGTCTTAATCAGCCACCAAAAATGCTTTAGCTTAGTTTTCTCAAAAAAAGAAAGTAAAGTGATAATGATGAGGATGCACATCACAAAAACCTCTCCCAATTTCTCAACTCTACGTGACCCTTTTTTCATTGCACTTTTTTGTTATTGTTATTCTTCTCTTAATAATATCTACACGTTTAAACTTTTGGAGCACTAATAATTGTCACCCTTAAAACTTTAGCAGGTTCATCATCCTTTTGCATCTCAATGTCATTTATTTCAACACCTTCTTCAATCACTGTTTCCAACACTCCATTTTCAACACAACACTTTGTTCCTTCTGTTATTGTCTCTGCTTCTATCTCTTTGTTTTCTTTGTTTTTGCCCCATAGAACTGAGTAAAGTCCTATTACAATCAAAATAGCTCCAATAACACTGCAAATCACAAATTAAATCAATTAATCAATAATGCATCATATTTTGTTTTCGGTTTTATGATAGATGTATCAGCATGAAAGTAAAGTATCTTTCCCACTAAAAATTGATATGCTCATAATTCATTGAATTGTATTGAACAATGCTAGCTTTAATTAAATAAGTGGTCCACTTGTGATGCAATATTAAAGTTATAGATGTATCAGCATCACAATTATAATTGTGGCTGCATTATTCACATTTGTCACCTTTTTTTCCTCATAAAAAATATCATATTAGGTTAAATACAACTTAGATCAAAAAAAGAAAAGGCAAAACTTTATATTATTATTATATGAACTTACCCTCCAAGGTATAATTTTTCAGCAAGGATGAAAGTGCCCATGATAGCTACAATGATCATCATCAAAGGACTAAAAGCAGTCACAAAAACAGGTCCTTTCTTTTGCATCACAATTCCTTGTACATAATATGTAAGACCGGATGATATTATACCCTGTTCATTCATCAATGTTTAACTCCATTAGAATCATCCATAAACATAACAAAATATGGTTTAAAAAATATCTAATATTAGGTGGAAAACTTACAGCATATGCGGCGGCTAATAGGTTCATGTCCCAACCAATGTTCCAAACATTTGGCTTAGTTTCCATAACAAATGTTACTGCAATTGATTGAAGTGTTCCCAAACAACATACTATGGCTGTGAGTGAAAGCTGTGCTGAATATTGTCTTAATGTCACAGCCTGAAGGATGAAGAAAGAAGACCAAGCAAAGGTAGCTACTATGAGGAGAATAGAACCCTTGACCCAATCTTTTTCACCAGAATCAGTAGTGTTTTCAGGTGCATAATTTCTAGGATGATGCATGTATTGAGAACCCAATATATTGATAACTTGTCCTTTGTATAATGTCATCACCATAGCCCCACCAACTGTGATTATAGTTCCAATCAACTTTACTTGGCATCTTAATTTTCTCATGTCCAATTTCTCCATCCTAGTTTATCAATAGTAGAGAAAATAACACCAAGTTAATTCATTTTATACCAAAAACATAAAAGGAAAATACAGGAAGATATATCATATATGAGAATATATATAAAAAAAAATACCTGAAAATAACAGCCATTACAAAAGTCATAGCAGGGAGAATATTGCTAATAGCACATGAGTATGTTGGAGATGTGAATTTCAACCCAGCATAGTATAGATTCTGATCAATCACAGGCCTAAACAAAACAACAAAATTTAGAACTTTTTCAGAAGAACTAACTATAGTGTTTTTGAGAAATTCGACTGCAGAGAATCCGAGTCCATTAAAGAACACCACGAGAAAAGTACTAACCCGAGGAGTCCCAATACAAACATTTGTATGAACATAAGAAATGTAATCCTTGGCCTTATCTTCCTGCAAATGACAAGAATTAAGGAATGATCAGAAAATGATTCAAGTATTATTTTTCCTATATACCTCTCAAGAATGAATGAATGATGGATATATACCTCTCAAGAACAATAGCAAAAGGAGCAATAGCTGCTGTAGCAAAAGCGTGTCGATAAACAACAAGAACATAGTGACTCATTCCGCGGTTGAGTGATACTTTTGTTATTATATTCATACCAGCAAAACCAAATTGAAGAGAAATCATAGCTATGTAAGGCTTGCACCTTTGAAATAAGCTTGAACAACATTTATCTCCTTCCATTTTACTAATTCTAAGTTATGGTATTCAAAAACTAGCAACAGAGTTGTATACAGAGGAAGAGAAGAACACTTAAATGTGTATGTGTTGTCTCTTGAGTGTAAAACGTTATGCCTTCTATTGTATTTATAGGCCTCCACTTCACATAGAGATGTTATGAGAGAATTGTCCTGAAAACATCAATTAGAGCAACTTTTTTGATTGAATTTGAAGCGTGTAAGAATTGATAACATCATCAAACTCACACGTGACCTCCTTTTAGTAATAGGATTAATAATACGTACGACATTGGATATTCTTATTTGTTGTGTGTGTGTATGCATGAACAATATGGATTCCACGTGGCAATAATTGTATTGTTTGATTGAGAAAATGAATTAGGTGAATGGCCATCCATTTCTATGAGTCAGTTAGATCACACTCTATGTGTTAAGTCATGTGGGGCAACACTCACCTATGAAAATTGTTAGAACATGAACTCGGCTAAAAGAAATGAACAATAAATACAAATAATGAACACACCATGTTTAGTTAAAAAGTTTGGTAACAATGTAATATCCATGAAAGATTATCAGTTATTTACATTGAAAAAGTTTGATTTTACACTAAATTATAATATTAATTTTTGTTCTGGGCTTACTTTTTGATTTGGGCTAACTAGAGGTCTAAAGAATAAGACTCAATCTAGAATGTCCATATAGCAAACAGAAAAACAGTTGGGATCTCGTCAAAAGTCAAATACTTGATTTTAGCTATTAATGTATCTTTCTTCGCGTGATCTGATTGGGCAACTCTCTGCATCTCACACCAGATTAGAGGAAGCACTTTTAACCAACTAGCGTATATACGTCCAATGATATTCCATTACAGGTATTATCTTACTCTCACTCTAAAGGTACATCTCTATTATTTAACTGACTTGAGCGTTAGAGTGTTAACCTTGCACCGCCACACTGGAAGAGCTTCTTCCCTTAGCATTACATATTTATAGTTCCACCTCAAAACAAAAACAATGACGTTGTCTGAGAGAATCGACATTTGATTCCCTCGAATTCCTGTGAAGATAACCATTTCTTCACCACTTCTCCACCGATATTTGTTCTACTATATCTCTTAGTCGATTATATTCAAACTATGGCAACGTCAAAATCCACTCGACTATATGCTCAACCGAAAGATGTCGCTACTGTTGCGATGGTTAACACTCTTGATCTCGTCGAAGAGGCCCTGCCTCCTTCAACAAAAGAAGTTGATCCAATCTTAGTAACTTCGCCTTTTAATATGTATCCTTTGATTCCAATTTTTCCGACCATCATCTAAAGTACTTCCCAAGTTTTGCCGATCTTTAAATCTCTTCAATAACTGCTTCATGGAAAAACTTTCAAATAGCTTCCACCGCAACCACATATCCTTGGTCAAGAGATGCTTCAAAGCTTCCAACTCCAAGCTGGTCTTAGCATGCAAGGAGCGAGAGAACTACTGAAGAACATCTACAACTTGGTGCGGCAATAAAAATGACACTTCTTATCCGAAAGATTCCTCAAGATTGACAAAAACTAGTACGCTCCTCAAAGAGACCAATCCATGCATGAGGTGATGTTGTAGAGAAACCATAGTATCGAACCCCAACTCGTCCTCGTTGATTTATCCTCTCCACTTCAGATAACTCCTAGACCCTCAAATAGCACTACTACAAAAAAAACAATTAACCTCTGACGCGAAATGCATTAAACCTCGGCTAGAGAAGTGAGGTAACAAAGGGCGTCATGAAAACCTGCCACTTTATCCCCCCCAGTTACTAAAAAATCGATGGGTAAAGTTATTTGCGCTTGGGTTCGATTGGAAGCAAAAGCTTTTTCATATTTTCAAAACCAGCGCCACCTACCTCTCGATTTATGACCAAACTCGAGGGGACAAATAAATACCTTTTTTAAATACTCATTACATTGTTTACACAAAATATCAATAAATTTATTTGTTTAGAAACTACATTGTTTACACAGAATATTAAAGTATAAATACAACAAATTTTGAATCTGATTCATTGTCATCAGTGTCAGTGGAGAACGAATGATAGGTTCTCGTTTCATTAAAATCTCGGGGAAGAGAAAATGTTGGGTGCAATATATTTTTAATGACTTTTGCATTTATTAGTTTCTGATATAACACAAAAAAAGTTAGATTAATAAAAATAAATATTCAGTTATATGATTATTGAAGAACACAGACCTTAAACCCAAATAATCTTCTGCTCTTGCAATCCATCATAGAGAACTTTACCAAGCTTCTTTACGTTTCAAAGTTTTCATGTCAAATGTTTCATTATCAATTTTTTTTAGATTCATAATGATTTTATAATGGATGTATTTTAGATCTCATGCGGATCTTTAATGGTAGTGTCTAGATCGTTGATACTCATTAAATAGACGACAAAGATTAGTTTGATGACGGTGAATATCCTCAATAAACATGCTTGAATATCACATCGATTATGACAAAAACCAAGGTAAAAATTATTTCTTTCCATGTTGTTGAAAACCGAGGTGAATAAGTTTTTTTATTTAAAAAATTATATTGTTTACACAGAATATTAAGATGCATTATTTACAACAAATCCAAATTTTGACAAATCTTTGCTCTTATTCCTAGAGAACAAAAAATCTTGGTTGTTATCCAGATTTAGTTGCATACCCTTTGTTCCAAACAAACACTTCATAACATATCCAATTTTGATAACTTATCTGTTCCAAACATGAGAGCAAAGATTTGGGGATTGTGTGATTAGTCCTAGGTTTGGTTGAATATTAGTCAGTGTTAAAATCTTCCTAAGTTCTTGGTCAGTCGGGTTAAAACCAAGATAGCTTAAAGCTCAACCCGATATTAAAAGCCTCATAGGTTCGAGATCAGTACGGTTAAAATCTCAAAGGTTTTTGGTTAGGCCGGTTAAAACCAAGATATTGAGCTCAGATTTTTTGAAACTTGAAGACTAACTACTCTAAGGTATGTGTTTGTAGAAAGAAGACAAATCAATTTAATCCACTATTGGTAAGGAAGATTGATTGTTTCACTCTCAACCATATATTGAAAAAAAGACGCAAATTGTCACATCCATCGTCTTGCAATATATGGTTGAAGATCAACCATCATTTCCTTTTATAAGGGGGTTCGTGAGTCTTTCCTACTAAAAGCTCTAAATTATTATTGGAAACTCTTAAGATCAATTTTTGGAGAGAGGAGTGGCTCCTTTTGATTTGACTGAACCTCTATAACTCTTAGTGTTCTTCTTCTTCCTTAACTTTTTAGTTATGGAATTTATTTTCTGCTATTTAATTTTCGCTGCCTAAGTTTTTCAAACTCTGTTTTTAATTTGAAAATTTTTTTAAAACCAAGTTTTCAAAACCACATAATTCACTCTCTTTTTGTGTTTGAAGTCTTGAGTCCAACAAAATCGACATAAATACTTTTTTCCCTCAGATATTAACAAAAACCGAGAGTTATGTGGTGCACACTTTATAGTTTTGAAAATTAAAAAAATATATTGTTGTTGAGAATCAAACCAATGACCATTACAACTTTCCCCTCGGTGGAACAATAATCCAGGGGTAAAGTGACAAGTTTTCATGACACCCTTTGTTACCTCGCATGTGAAACCGAGGTAAAATTCCTTTCCCTACCGAGTTAAAATGTGTTTTTTTTGTTAATGTTAGTTAATTCATTATTTATTTGCATTCCTTATAATTTCACTTATACATTAATTCAAAAGCGTAATTTCTAAAAACATTTTCCAAACTTCTACTTCCGCTCTCAACTCTATTTTGAAAAAAAAAAATTAAAGGAAAAGGCTTACTCAATTCCCCCTTCTTGACAATTCTATGCTCAAATTCACAAACAATAACTTCGATTGCCTTTTCAGAGGGATATCTTTTCCAGATGAAGGGTTCAGTTCTTTCTTAGGGACTCGCCTCGCTTCCTATATTAATTTTTTCTGGCATGATCATCATTTCGACCATCCTCTTGATGGTATCGAGTTAGCTTTCCCTTCTTAATCAATTTTTTTCAATTATGTAGTTGATTCCTTTGTCGAGTACGAGTTTCTTATCCTGACTTCTTTAAACTTGGTGTTAGCTCACTCCTATAAAATATTTTCTCTTGACATGTTCAAGGGATTGAAGGATTAGAACCTTACTCAAGGTCAACGATCTCCTTCATCCCAACGTCACTTGAAGTTTCTCTCTACCAGTCGACTGTTCTATGAGTATCCTGAACCTCATCCCTTTACCATTTCTTCAGCTAAGAGATTTTCTTCTTATTTAATTAAGGGTGAGCTTTAACCAAGATATCACTTAAGCTATCAGAGGCTTCTAACCCCTAACATTTTGCAAAACATGCAGTCTGTCCATAGTCCTTTGTCAAATATCCAACACTTCATCCCATCATTTGTTTTCCCCACTTCTAGTGCTACCTTGGTGAACTGGTCCATGTACCACTGCAAGGTTACCTTTTATTTTGTGGGATTCTGCTGAGGAGGAAAATTGTCATGGATTGTTGTTAACGTGCAGTGAAAGAATCAAAAAGTTCATTCTAAGAGTTTATGTATCCATCTAGAAGGGTCTTAAAACATGTCGTAATGGCTCCTTTGAGGGTTAAGTAAAATTGTTTGCATGTTATTGCACCCCACATGTGGTGATTATTGAAAATAGTGTCCACAAATTTCCTCAATCATGAGGAGCCTTTAGGACAAGAAGTTTGAGCTCTGTTGCTGCACCAAATTGTAGGTGTCATTAAGCAATTCACTCGTTCCTAGCATGCCTAGGCCGACTTGGAGTTGTTGTAGGCTTTGAAGAATCTCATGTCCAAGGATCTCTGAGTGGAGGTTGTTTTAAAGTTTGGTCTTGAAGTAGTTGTTGAAGAAGTTGAAAGATCGATAAAATTTTAAAGTGCTCTAGCAATTGGTCGAAGAAACTGGAATTTGATGAGTCTAAATAGAAGGACAATTTACTAGGACTATATCAACTTCTTCTCTTGGAGGAGATGAAGCCTATTTGAGGATATCGGAAGCTTAATCATTGCAGCAGTGGCAGCGGTGTTCCGTTGTTCAGCTAGTCAATGAATTTTGATATTTTTATACTTTGAACATTTTACTTATTTATCTTTAAAATCTTTAAAATGTAAAATTTATAGTTTTTACGGTATTATATAATTTTATCTAATCAAATTAAAACATAATTTTTTTAAAAAAACTTTAAATGAGAAATTTGTTTGAATCACTGATAAAAAAAACTTTTTATCTATTTTACTTTTTGGCATATTAATTTTTTTTAAATTAAATAATTATTTTAACTGATTTGTTATTAAAAAAATTATTTTTAAACAGACAGTAAATTTGAATAATTTTATGTTAGGCCGGCTCAGCCTCATTATTTGTCCATAATTATGACTTATATTTGACCTAAAAAAAATATGAGTGAAGACCCATTTTGGTCCCTCTCAAATATTACACAAGTCAAATTAGTCCCTCATAAAAAAATTGACTCAACTTAATCCCTTACAAAATTTAACCGGATCATATTAGTCCTTCTGCTAATATTTTTCTCAAATCGGTTTTTTCCTACTTCTAAATCGGTTTTTTTCATACTTTTAAACCGTGACTAGACTGACACGTTGATTTTTTTTAAATACTAAATTAATTTTTATTTTTAATTTCATTTTTAAACAGTTATCAATAAATAATATAAAAAAAACCAAAATTATTTCTTATAAAGTAATTTTTAAATAAGTAATTTTCATGATTTCTACTGATATTAACAAATTTTATACATAAATTTTATCTATTAGGTCTCAAATCCAAGACCCTTCAAGTTAAATGATTTTCACTTTACAACTAGACAAATCAATTTCTATCGTTAATAAAGTGACAATCATTTACAACTAGAAAAATCAAGTTCTATTGTTAGTAAAGTGGCTATTATTTACAACAAGACAAATCAATTTCTATTGTTTGTAAATTGACTATCATTTACAACTAGATAAATCAATTTCTATTGTTAATAAAGTGATTATCATTTACAACTAGACAAATCAATTTCTACGGTTAGTAAAGCGACTATCAATATCAACTAGACAAATCAATTTCTATTGTTAGTAAAGTGACTATCATTTACAAATAGACAAATCAATTTCTATTTTATTAAATTGACTGCCATTTAATCTGAAAAGACTTAGGTTCGAGATCATATTGATACAAATTTTGTATTTTTTATTTTAAAATTAGAATTGTTTAAGATTAACCACATGAGTCTGAGTTCAACTTCTTATAAGAAACAATTTTGGTTTTTTTTTATATTATTAAATTATAATTGTTTAAAAATGAAATTAAAAATAAAAATTTAAAAAATGAAAATAAAATAAAATTCAATGTGGCAATCCAGTCACGGTTTAAAACTAGAAAAAAACCGGTTTTAAAAAAAATTAACAGAAGGACTTATATGATCCGGTTAAATTTTATAAGGGATTAAATTGAGTCTATTTTATTCTGAATGACTAATTTGACTCGTGTAATATTTATGAGGGACCAAAATGGATCTTCACTCAAAAAAATATTTTTCAATATACTGCTGTTTATATCTTTTTATTGTATATTCAATTATTGTATTATTATGAAGCAATAATGAGTAGGTGGTGGAGAACACTTGTTTTATAATGAAATGAAGTGCTTGCTGATGCCAATAACTCAAATCAAAGTGGCCAAATTGGCCATAACACAAGTCACTCTCATTCCAATTAATTTCGATATCTGCCTTGTTATTAGTTTGGGTACGCGGCGAGTGTCTCTGCCACATCTTATCCATCACAACAGTGCTCAAGATTGAAACTTAACATTCTTCAAATTTTCAGTCAATTTTTAGAAAATTTTGTAGAGTTCAACTACAGTTACAAAAGTGATATTAATTCAATAATTGAGTCCAATAACTATCCATAATCATCAATAAAAATGTAGTACTCAATTATTGGTAATTGTAGAACCTAAATTTTTTTACAATTAAATCATAATTAAATAAAATCTTATAAAATATTTATCGCAATTAAATTATATTTTATTATAGTTAAAATGGGACTAAAATATTAGTCAATTGTTATGGTCACATTAAGTGATCATTGTTCCAGCTTTATTTTTAAAATTATATTAGTATCACTTAAACTGATATTGCACTCAAGGGAGGGAATCCATAGAAAATAAAATATAAAATTAAAAGTTTGTTTATGAATCATGATGCATTACATTAAGAATGAGAAAGTGGGGTACTCTGTTTTTTCGATAAGTGAGGGTTAGGTACATTAGAATTTAGAAATCTCATCAATAAATTATGTGGTTGTCATTATTTATGCATTTTTTTATTACCTAATGCGAATGTACACTGACACAAATAAATGAGAAAAGATAAATATTTAAAAAGAAGAATTCTGGCATGAAAACAACTATAAATTCATATGCTTAAAAATAACTAATAAAAAGGGAGAAAAATTATAATTTTTTTAATTTTTAATTTTTTTTATTTGAATTTATGGGGTGGTTGTGATTATGAAGAAGAGAAAAAATCTTGTATTTATTTTCTAATTAATTAATTTTTTTTGATTAATTGTGTGTAAGCCAAGTTGAAGAATAGAGGAGTGCTTAAATTGGGAATGTTGATAGCTATGTTAAGTTGCTATTTTCATATGACATCACCAAACTTAGCATATGATAGAGGAGGATATATATAGTTGAAGATTTAAAATTCCTTATTTGACATGCTGCTGCATTGATTCTTGACAAGACAATTTTGTTACTCTTCACGTGCATTTCTGGAGGAATTTCCCTTAATCCATAGAATATTTGTTTAACATGTAATGTGCAATGTGTTTTGGGATATGGAATTGTTCAATTTATGATTTTGAAAAATTGCTAAAGGAGAGCCTTATGTAAAAAATAAAAAAAACAATAAAATAAATCTGAGATGTTGAAAATGTGAAAATATAAGGCATGTAAAAAATAACAATAAAATAAATCTGAGATGTTGAAAATGTGAAAATATAAGGTATGTAAAAAATAAATGTTCTAATGGAGTAACACCATGTCAAATGTTAGAAATGTTTCCTTGTTTTGGGAGATAATGATATTTCTTTTAAAATTGAAAAGTGCGTCCTAATGACATTTTTGCTGTTAAGAAAAAGGATGAGTTATTTCTAGCGGATTAACATGAGTTTTGATTGACATTAATGCAAAGTGAATTATGAGATTATATCAATATCTGGAGACTTTTCCACCAACATAGAAGTTGTATCATAAATTTTCGATATAATTTTCGACATATAAAAATTGTTGCAGTGGTTTACCTTCAAGGTGAAATATATTGTTCTTTCAACGGAGTATGATAGTTTTTTAACTATAATTGTGGGTGAGGATAATATAAAAATTGTTTCAGTGATATAGTTTCATGTTATTATACTCTTTATGTGTGACTATGATAGTTCGTTTGAACTATTATTGGATCTATATACAATGAAAGTTGAAGTATCATTTTTAATCAACGTGAAGATTATTGATGTTGGTTGAAAATATAAATGTTCAAATAGCCAACCGTTTAATTTATAAAAGAAAGAAGGGGTCAAAATATATATAATGGACTTAAATTCTTCATTATAAAATACATATATCAAAAACACTTTAAATTTATATTTGACTCTTTTATTTTTCTTTTATACTTTTATATTAAATGTTGTGAAGATAATTAAATATTTGTTTAAAAAAATGTGAGTGTATTGAAATTTTGAAGTGATTGAGAGTAGTACATATTGTAAAAAAAAATTCATAGAATTGTTTTCTTTTGTCTTTAATTTTGTTTTCTAGTTTTAAAATTTTTATGTTATATTTTTGTGTTATTATTGGATTCTTTTTACATCTGATTTTTTCAACAAAACATTTATATACATGCTTTTTCACCGTATAAGAGAAAAGAAGAACATACAATTCATTACTTTATCTTATAATAATAATCTTAATTTCTAATCATGATTCCTCAGGAACAACTTATCACAAAGTAAAATGTTTACAAAAAAAACAGATAGTATAGTAATTGTTGTTGGTTAGAATATGCTATATTTTTTATTCAGAATAGTATTTTATTTATGCTTTAATATAAGATACTGATTGATGAATGAATTGTATACGGAGGTAGGACCACATACATAAACAAACACGTTAGTCGATCTTGGATTATATTAGCAGAATTTCTACAGAATCGCATGAAAGTGCAGTGATTTGAGTGGGCACTACCATTTGTCTGAATCAAGTGTCTCTAACAAACCAAAGCAAAAACATAGCACGCATTTCTAAAGTGATAAGCCTTCAAAGACACAGAGTCGATTGGACATAGCCGGCCATGGGATTTCTACTTTGCTGCAAAGACTGGTTGGATGGAGAATCTCTACTTTTTGCATTTCAGACTTGAGTAACTATTTCACATGATTTATTCAATGTATGTAGCCATAAGAATTGCCAAAAGTGTCAATAGATTAAATGTTCATGATTTAAACACCATATATCTATCCAAAAATTTAAGATATTAGGGGTATAAGTCATTTCTCTTAAAAATTCTACATTTCCTTCTTTTCTAATAGATATGAGACGTTATCACTCACATTTGAAATCCAACAAGTACAACTTTCATTTTTTTAAATTACATGGATAGAAGATCCGAAAATTTTAGAACATTGTCATTTGCCTAGTTGAATGATTTAAGAGATTTTGGTAATTCAAGTTTGTATAACCGATTAACACGGGGGGTGTAACCGGTTACAGGCATAAAAAAAGCGACAAAAAGGTGCTTTTGAGGTTTGTGTAATCGGTTACACAAACGAAGTAACCGATAACAGATTGTTATTTTGTGTTTTGTAAGGGTTTGGAAGGGTTTAAGATCTTTTGCGTTAAGACAATAAAGAGTACTACCATACAATGTAGTGTAAAATTCATTTTTGTGCCTGATTTTTCCATATTCTAAAATTAAAAGGTGTATCCGAATTTCAAAATCTGAAATGGATAAAGTGTGTTTTTGATGAAGAGATTTTAATATCCATCTGTGAGAAGAGCCATTTTTGAATTTCCATATGGTATAAAAAATAACTAAGTAAATCTAATTTCGTTTATATTTTATTTGCTTTGGAGTGTCTGTGGAGTGTCTAAGCAATTGAGTGAGATAGAAAATGTTACAACAATAACTTGTAAGAGATATTAAATAATTAAAAATATTAATCAATTTAGTGACGAATAGTATTATGCAACGTGAAAATAATCAGCTCAATGAGCGTGGGTTGATGGAACTTCATAAGATAAATCTATTGAAAGGTGTTTGTAGTTACAAGTTGGAATTGTGCAAGTATTGTATACTTGGGAAATAATGTCGTTCTCGGTTCAAAGCTGGAAAACACAAAACAAAGGGAATTTTAGACTATGTGCATTCTGACATGTGTGGACCTACGAAAGTAGTTTCCATGGATGGTTCTAAGTATTTTTTTTTTACTTTTCAAAAATGATTTTCAAGTAAGGGTTTCAAGTTATAAGATTCAATTAAAAAGAAGATGGTAGTCAGTAGAGATGTTGTTTTTGATGAGCAGAAAATGTTGAAGAAATCAGTTGCAAAAGATGTATCAAAATCAAAAGAAGAAACTTCCAGCAAACAAGTGATTCAGGTGGATGTTGATATACCACCAGTGAATAATATGCAGGTAGTGCCAAAATATAGAAGGAACCAGACTTTAATACTAAAACTGACCATATATATAAATTTTCAGGTGGACTACATGATTATATTATTGTACGTGACAAAAAGCATCGTTCAACCAAGCCATTAGAAAGATATCGATATAAAGACTTGACAGCCTATGCACCTCTTACTAGTTATGGAGACTCTTCTACTATTCAAGAATAAATGGATAGCTAGGAGAAAGATAAATGGATGGGTGCAATGGTGGGTGAGATGGATTCCTTGAAGAAAAATAAAACATGGGAGCTCGTTCAGCATCCTATGGCGAGAAAGGGCATCAGTTGTAACTGGGTCTTCAAGAGAAAACCAGTACTAACAGAAAAAGAAGGGGAAAAGTTCAAGACTCTCCTTGTAACAAAGGGGTACTCAAAATAAAAGGGGATTAATTATGATGAGATTTTCTCTCTAGTCATCAAACATACTTCTATCCAGGAAGTGTAAGCCTTGGTAGCTAGCCGAAACATGCATTTATAGCTGATAGATGTGAAGATAACATTTCTTCATGGTAATCGAGATGAGAAAATTTACATGGAGCACTCATAGGGGTTCAGTGATAGTGGACTTGAAAAACTAGTTTGTCAATTGAAGAGATCTTTGTATGGTTTAAAGTAGTCACCAAGGCAATGGTACAAGCGGTTTGATTCATACATGTTTAATATTGGTTACACATTGTGTGAGTATGACTATTGTGTTTATGTTAAAAGCCTTGATGATGGCTCTTTCATTTTCCCGTTACTATCAAATAAGTATATGTTCATTGTTGTTAATCATTAGCATGATGTAAATGAACAGAAAATTATGTTGGAAAAGGAGTTTGACATGACAAACTTAGATGTTACTAAGAAGATTCTTGGTATAGAAATTCAAAGGGATACGAGTGCTAAGAAATATGATTCTCTCAAAAAATCCATGTTGAAAAGGTGTTAGACAAGTTTGACACGAGTAATTCCAAGGTTGTGAGTACTCTATTGTAGAATCACTTTAAGCTCTTATTGAATCAGTGTCTAAAGATAGATGCAGAAGCTGAGTATAAGTCAAAGGTTCCTTATGGTAGTGTTGTTGGTTGTTTAATGTATGTTATGGTCTACACTAGATCAGATTTGGCATAAGTTGTAAGCCAAGTTTGTATGTTTATGTCCAAACTAGGAAAATGTCATTAGACAGTAGTCAAGTGGATGTTCACGTACTTGAATAGTACTACGAGTTATGGTATCATGTTTAGCAGTGAACAAGGTGATCCTTCAGTTGTAGAAAGATCTATTTGTTAAAAACCATCGGTGTGTCTTTACTTTAATTGAAGGACTTATTTGTTTGAAATCATCAGTTTAATCCATAGTGGCAATATCGACAACTAAAGTAGAGTACAAGGCGGGAGGTGAAGCTGCCAAAGAAACCTCGTGGATTATAGGATTGGTGATAGTATTGAGTGTTAAGCAAGGTGGAGTTTGGTTGCATTGTGATAGTCACAATGTCATTTATTTGACAAACAATCAGGTGTATCATGCTAAGACCAAGCATATTGATATGAGGTTTCAAAGATAATAAATTTACTTGTATCTGGAGAGATATCACTTGAAAATGTTCATACTTAAGATAATGCAACTAATTTTTTGACCAAGTCGATCATTAGTGACAAGTTCATGCATTTCTTAGACTTGTTACATGTTTCTCAGTGTTATGCAAGAGGTGTACCTCACCAGTTGTCAGGATGAATCGTCATGCAGGAAGTTTTCGTTAGGGTTTGATATTTGTCAAGGTGAAGATTTCTAAGTATGGATCATGTTGTTGAGATTATTATGGGTTGTTAAGTATATTATATTTTTGAGATTATTATGGGTTATTGAGTATAACTCATATTGTTGAGATAATTATGGATAGATATAACTATTTGTTGAGGGTAACTAAGGATTAGAGTTTTGGTAAATTGATCCATAGTATTATATATAGCTTGTAACATTGAAATCCTAATTAATTCATAATGCATAAATAAAGGGAACTATAACTTCTATATAATCATAGAGGTAGGCACCATTGTTCGAATTGCATTAACAAAGATCGATCGTATTCATTGCCTTTTACTTTCATTTATCTTTAATCTTCTATACTAGTTATTGTTATAACAACTCTTTTTGTTACATGTGAGGTGACAATTGATGTGTTTTATAACATTTTTAGATGGTTAGGCTAGGATTTGGTTCTACCCTGTGAATTAAGTTCTTAGTTTGAGATTTGTAGCTCTCGTAAGACTAGGTATAGGATGAGAGTTGGTTTGGAACTCGGTGTTTTAGGCCATCTGAAAATCTGGTAAAGATTTTTTGTTCTCGTATATGATAGAGATAGTCGAATAAATGTTGGATATGATTGTTTTCTCTTTTTCAAAAGGGTCTCTTGATAAGATCTCTTGTTACTTGCTCCTTGTATGAACGGGTGGCGGAATCTATTAGGTACTTCAACTGATTGAAGATTGAGGTTTGAACTTTGGAGTGAGTGAAGAATCCGCTTTTTTGTTATTATTTAGGTGGCATTAATTTTCAATCTTTTTTCGGATAAGATGAATCGGAGTTGTCTTCTTTTCTTGAGTTGTTCGATTTGATTATTTGTATAAGTTCTCTTGTATTAATTAAGATATTACTATATTAAGATCATATGGTAGATATGTACATTTGACTGGGGTTTCCCTACTGGTGAAATTCATGAGTGGAAGTTTTATTTTGGAATAAGAAGTTCTCAAAGGTGCTTCAAGTAAAGTGGTCAAGTATGAGAAAGTGTGTTCTGACAATCAACATGTTTTCATATCATTTTTCTGACACTTTTTGTTTTCTAGCAACAGAAGCAGTGCATCTTTTACAAAGGGTGTAATGGCTCATTATTAACAATGTTGTGTTTTCTAAGACAATAAATTTAATTTATAAAAGGATTAGTTTTTTCATTAAAAAAAAAAAAAAGAAGAATAACGGTGTAACTTATTGAATTTGTGTGGTAATTCTACATGAACTTGAATACGTATAATACTAATAATTTATTAAAAAAAGAAGTCAAATCGTCTAAAAGAATTTATTAACTAACATGTAGGTGCGGTGTGTTAAACATAGTATCAATCATACATGTAATCCAATAAGAAAACAATATATAGTTGTTATATATTCACTTGATTTCCTTTGTCTTATTGCTCCCAAAATCATACATAACGCACTATTCGATTTTGCATTTGCTTGTCTTACTTTTGATTCCATCATTAAAATCCATAACTGTTTCAGGACTACATCATCAATGTCTCAAATAATGAAAGATCAAAGACCACAATAACTCATACTAGGGACTCAGTGTACCCCATATTATATAGAACCACCAATTAGTAGCTTACTTTAATTTATCATAGCCACAATGCACAGTGTATATTTTGTTTCTTCTCTTCTCATTCACAACTTGTGTAGGCACAATAATATCTACTTGTGAAATGAAATGGTTCAAAAGCCCGTCCTGTCGTAAGCACAACAACAAACAGTTTCCAAGTGGATTGAACAACTGTTTGAGCAGAAATGGAACATCATATAGAAGCAAAATGGAGATCTAATCAGTAAACACACGCCACTATGTTGTTGTCTCCAAATGTGACATTACATGTATAGGCTATAGCTACGTTAATAAAAACATTTTAGTGACTAAGTTGAAGTGATCTACATTGAGGAGTTATTTTGACAAGCACAGTGTTCTCTCTTTTTTCGCAAGATCCAAAATAAAAGATCTAAGAGTACCGTGAATCGGCAAATAGCGTGGAAGTGATCTATGATTCATTGAGAATAGAAAGTTGTGCTGCTTTTCAGACACATCTACCACTCTCTAATTAGATCCAATAGTTATTCGCACAACGCGTTTGACCTCGTGGAAACAGTTTTAAGAGGAAATTGTACAATTTTGAATATTCAAATTTATTTTGACTCTCATATTACTCCTTATTCTCTCACTGACTTAGCGTTGAAATGTTAACATTTTAGGTAAGCCTCTTCTCTGCCACACAGGAAGCACAACTCCACCGGAGCAAGACATTACCTCATCATTTTACTATTCATTTCTAGTTCTGATTGTGGAGACCGACTTATGATTCCTACAAATTCCACAAAGAATAATTGTTTCTCTGTCGTATATATAGATCACTGATTCATTGTTCACTAACACTGATCTCTCCCCAAAACAATTTGATATTGAACTTCTGAAGCTATGGTGGATTTAAACACCACTCGATCTGCCAAAATCGTTGTTGTTGTTGCTGTAGATGACAAAGTTCATCCTCTTCAACCAGAGATGGATGATCCAGTCTTAGTAACTTCCCTTAAATTCCAACACATCGGGATTTGGTTCCTTTAAGAGTCGACCGATGAACATTAAAAAAAATTCAATCTCTCAACATGTGTCTTTACCTTATCAAGATAAACCTTCGAGCCTACCCCCTTATAACCTTTGATATCAGGACGATAAATGTTTCCTAACCTCCATCCATTGCAAGCTAATCTAGACATGCAAAGAGTCGTTGACCTATTGAACAACGTGTACAACTTAATGCCCTAGAAAAACTCTCAATTCCTAGAAGATTAGATCTTAAGAATTGAAGAAAACTTGTCGTATACCTTTCACACCACGTGAAATTGTTCCACGGTCTCCAACTCCTAATTAAATTTTAAATGAAAATTTAATTAGGTTTTTAATTTTATTTTGATAATTTAATTGATTAGGATTTTTAATTTAATAAATAGATAATATAATTAGTATAAATAATTTTATTTTTATTTTTTTGGCTAATAGTCTAGTAGTTGAAATTTACTCTTAAAAAACAAACAAGTGAGATGTCACGTGTTCGTGCCTGCGTCTCTGCATTTAATATCTTTGTACAGCTACCAACTAAGTTATATATATATATATATATATATATATATATATATATATATATATATATATATATATATATATATATATATATATATAAGAAAAAGAAAAGGATAGAAGAAGAGACAAAAGATATTATTAGGTGGCCTTTGCTACAATTTGAAGGGAAAGAACAAGTAAAAGTGGGAAGCAAGGAGCTGTAAGGGGTCCTCTCAAGTAGCAAATGTTGGAGAATCGACTTAACCACTCAGAAGAAGTCAATAAGAATCTCCTTTCTTCTTTTTACATTTATTATCTTGCATGTCTTGTTTTCACTATCCTTTTTTATTGCTTTTTTTTCCTACATAGTTCATACAAAAATTTGGTGTAAATTTTTATTAAATTAAATGAGATATTTGGTGCATAAAAAAAATTTATTGGATTTTTCAAAAAGTCATGTATATTTGATATGTTACCACATTCCTTAAAAATCCAATAATATTATTTTTGAATGATTACTAACTTAAACCAACAAACCAAAAAAATTAAAAAGGAATTTGACTTATCAGATTTTTTATGATATTTGGTGATACCTCTGCATATATCTATCGATAACTCTAAATATCTTATATTCAATTGCTTATTAAAAAAAAAAATTCTATATATATGATGTGACTAAATTTTATCGATAATTTTGAAATTGTTAGTATACATATATGCATGTTTATCGAAAATTTTAAGATTGTCGATAAAAACTCGTCCAAGTATATTGCATATTTCTAAAATTATTGATAAAAATATAAACAAAATTTTTAATTTTATCAGACATTTCTAAATTTTACCGGTAAAATTATCTTTTATACTTTTGTGATTTTTCTTTCTATTTTGTTTGCTTACTTTTGTCGGTTTCTCAGGTGAAGTTGGATTAGGTTGGAAATTCTTTTAGCATGGAGAGCACTTACACAAAAGCAGACAAAGCTTGGCCATATATATTTCAAATTAATCATAAAATAAAATACTATCATTTCTTAATTTCTATTTGTCTTAAAATATTTCCATTTTCTTATTGTTTTGGCTTTATACATTTATTGTTAAAATAATTAACAAAGACATTTTAATTTTAATATTTCCACTTCGCTTAGTATTTAATTATAAGTGTGCTTTATACACTTTTGTTGATTGATTGAAACTGCCAATAAAAAGACATCCAATTATATGAATTTCCAGCTATGTTAGAGTGTAAGACTGATTTTATTGCTTCAATTTTGATCTCCTAGTCAAGCAATCAAATCTCTTATTGAGCAAGATATATAAAAGGGGAAATTTTGTAATACTAATAAGATTTTGCTCAAAGATATCTCTAAGGTAATATAATTTTGAATAAAAACTAAACATTAAGATTCGATGCTTAAGATTTGGTATTTTGTTCCACCAAATTGAGTATAAATTTAATTGTTTTTTTTTTAATACACGGTTTGAGTTCTTTTTTTCTCTTATTTTCTCTCTACTTTTATTCTCTTTTATTCTCTGCAGTGTAGGTTGAAGCAGACCCCTAAAATTAACAATTTTGTATAGAAGAAAATTTATATATATAATTTTTTAGGTGTGGTTATTATTATTTTCAATGAAAAAATGACAAGTGTGTAATTTTTTCCCGCAATTTCCTCATATTTTCACTTCTTAAACGTTATTTAAGTACACTTGTTATATTTTCATTAGAAAAAAGTCAATCAAATATAAGAAATTGTATATAAGTTTTCTCCTTTTGTATAAGCTACAGAGAGAGGACTAAAACTCTACTTGATTTTTTAAACGCTAAAATTTTATTCAATGTGAAATTCTTAATACACTATTGAAAAAGAAATGGGGAGTCATAACGAAAGTTCATCCAAAGAATCAAGCAACTCATATATAGGAAAGCGTCAACCAGGCAAGCAACGGTCCAAGCAACGGTCCAGATGAAAAGAAAATGAGGAGTCATAGAGCAACAAGAATATAGCTCGGGAACAGCATTGTACTCAAGTGAACTTAAGCATCCTAGAAGGAAGTGTTCCACCCTAGCCTACTAGTCTACGGCCAAGTGTTTAAAATTCACGTGAACGCCTCAATTGTGGGAAAGGTGTTTAATTTGTTTATTACCCACTTCCCGACAGTCGGACTAAGCAATTAATCAACATTCAACTCGGCAACATGAGGTCAGCACGGATTCTAAAATACTTTATGTTTGACACTTTACAGCAATCGTAGAGGACAATTGTTCTGGATCCGCCAAATACCCAAATTAAAAAAAAAAAAACTCATTTACCTCTCCTAAAAGAGGCCCTATGACCTCTCAACCCATATATATATATATATATATATATATATATATATATATATATATATATATATATATATATATATATATATATATATATATTGACTCTACTATTTTTTGGATTTGTTGACTTGAGTGTTGGGGTGATAATCTTACAAGAATAACTTACCCCACCCCTTGGTTCTCTCACTCACCATGCGAGTTGCTTAAATTGCCCTCCTGCTTTCGTAGATGTACTTTCGGAAGCACCCTTCTTTTGTTTAACGTTGTTTTGTTCTGTAGATGTATATACGGAAGCTTCCGTAGATGCATCTACGGAAGCATTTGATGTTATATTCGCGCCAGACTCTTTCTCTCCCCCATTCTTTAGTTTTCACATTTTCAAACTCTCTAAACCTCCAAACGGCAAATATCAAACTTCACAAAACTTGTTTTTTTTCTCTCGAGTTTGGCCGATAACGTCAACATCAACTACCAACACATTCCAACAACTTCCAAACTTAATTTAATCGGGTAAGTTTTTGACGCTTCGAGTTATTTTAGATTTTTTGAAATAGAGTTTGAATCTGATTTTTAGGTGTAGAATGATTGGAATAGTTTTAGAAATATAGTTTAGAGACAATGTAGGTAGTGTTTGTTGTGTAAAACGGACGATCAAGTAATCAAAATGGGGTTTTTAACCCTCGGCAACAGTGACCAGACGCCATTTTTATGTTTTAGAGGTTTCAGAACCTTCTGTAGATTCATCTACGGAAGAATGGAACGTTGAGACATTTCGTAGAGGTACCTACGGAAGAAACTCGGTTTTTTGTAATGTTAGGTACTTCCGTAAATGCATCTACGGAAGAAAGCCAGCTTTTTTCTTTTTTTCTTGTTATAACTACATAGTATCTAACTCGATTTTATTTGTATCACAATGCAAACATTATGGCCGACCATCCAGGCCGCATCATACATGGGAGGACTGCACAACATGCATTCGTGCAGCGTGAACGGATGCATGTAGTATCACATGTGACTTATGGAGTTGTCGTTTCAGCTTATGTACCTGCTACACCCGTTCTAGTCGGGCCTTCTCCATCTGTTCCAATCGAGGGGCCTTTTCCATCCATTCCAACTGAGAGGCCTTCTCCATCTACTACTTCATCATGGAGGCCTCGGGGTGACGTTGAGGGTTCCTCACTGTAATACGGTGGGAGAACTGACTTTATTCGAAATGTCGCGGTAAGCAAGAGTCGCCACCGACTTTTATTTTATCCAATTTGGAAAGGCTAAAAGAACAGGAAATACCTTTGAAAGATTTTGAGTTCGGGGGGTAAGTTATACAAAGGGAAAGTGTAAAGCACCCTTTGCATCCATGGTTATCCATGGGCTCTTAATTGCTTAGCTCACTTTGTTTTCAAAATGTTTGAATTGTTTGAAAAGTGGGGTGTGAATAGAAATTGGAATAAGAACTTTAGCTTGTAAATAAGCATAGTCTTTTTGAATTTGATTTTTGAAAAGAAGTGGGAAAATATTTTGATTTGAATTTGAATTTGAAATACGAGCAAGCAATTAATAGCAACTACCCTAAGTTTTAAAATTCGTTCTTTTAGCTTTTCAGGCGAAAGGGTCTATCCATACCATGAGAGGGCAGGAAGTCTTTCAATTGGATGTTAAGGGTCATCGAGGTTTATCGTTCGCCACAAGACTGTCCCTACCATAAAGAGGGCAAGTAGTCTAAGGGAAGGATCGGAATAGCCATCTTCGTTAGGAAACCAGAGGATACCTCAGCACTTCGTAGGCAACTTCGAGGGACGAGATCATATTAGCGAATCGAAGGCAGCATCATTAGGGACTTATGATCTTTGAATGAGGGCAACATTGCTGAGGTATCCTCGTATTCGAGGGACTTTGGCTATTCTTCATTAAACACAAGGCAACAGGCAACAGGCAACATGCAACAAGAGGAGTACCATAAAAGGTGTGTGGGTGCAACAATCACGTGATCAGATTCAGAATAATTTATCTTGTAATTAGGTGATTCTAATTCAGTTCAGGGTTATCACTCCCTAGGATTACTAACCACACAATAATATAATATGACAGGTTTAAGTGCCTTCAAGGACAAACAATACAACCTCGAAGCAGTTACATAATAAATTATGGGGAAGGGGGAGGAAAAACAATAAATTTAAACCCCAATAGGGTTTGGCATAAGTAATAATTAAAAATAAAAATAAAAAAGAGGAATTTTAGGGTTACCGAACATTCGAGCTTTGACTGGTTGGTTAACCCTGAAAATTGGAAAAGAAAAAATAAACAGCAAAGGGTGAGTGTAGGTGGAGTTCATTATTGTTCGAAGGTAAACCCTAATTTTAAATAAAAGAGGCAAAATAACAAATATTTAAATAGGTATAGAATCAGGACTTAGCTTTTGATCTGATATGGTGCGTAGGCGGAAAAACCCAGATGGTAACCCTAAAAGAACTGCACCAAGAAAAAAGAAATTTTTCAGTGCATGACTGATCGAATGATGAACCCTACTTTAGCTCAAAAGGCGAACAAAATATAAAATAATATTAAACAAACCCTCAAAGGTTCATGGAACCGAAGGTTCGATTGAATAGATAAACCAAAATAAAATCTAATAATTATAAGGTTAAGCCTGATATTTTAATTATTTAAATCTATAAACAAATAAAATTAAAATTAAAAAATTATAAAGAAAATCGAATTTTCGATTAAAATAAATAAATAGTGTAAAATTCTTATGAAAAAAAGTAATTTTATTAAATAAGTGAAAATAATTAAGTGAAAAAAGAAATTAGAAAGAAAAAGAAAAAAGAAACAACCAAAATATTAAAAAGAAATAGAGAAAAGAAAAGAAGACTTAACTGCTGCGATTAGGTGTGGAGGCTTCATGATGGACCATGGTACGTCTGTGTCCTCAGGCACGTTGGATCTGATGGCACAACGAACGGATGGCTGGGATTGAGAGGTGTATCATGGTCGCGTGTTGACTGGGCGTACCGGAACTGGGAGTGTGCACCTGCAAAGAAAAATCTTGTAAAATAATGCAAGAGGTGAGGATGCCTCTCGCTGTTAAACATCTACCTCATAAATATTATAAAATAAAGGGTTAATACTACTTTACCCCCCTGCCATATAAGCGAGATTCGGTTTACCCCCCTCTTAAAAAAAATTTTATTGGACAAACTTTGCAAAATAAAGATTCCATCAATATTGACCCTGATCAGTTTTTTTGGCCAAGATTCTTAGAATCTTGCCTACGTGGCATTTTTGGTAGTGCTGACTGTACAACACATAAGCAATGTGGCACAGTCAGCACTGCCACGTGGAATTTATTTATTTTTTTAATTTTTTTTTTGAATTTTTTTTAAAAAAATTAATTTTTTTTAAAATTAATATTTTTTTTTTAAAAAAAAAATATTTTTTTTAAAAAAAATTTAATATTTTTTACGTTTTTAAAAAATATTTGACAGTACCTGCGGATTTACGTACGCCTTTAAAAATACCTGCGGATTCACCAACGGATTCGACAATACCTGCGGATTTACCTACGAATTTGACAATACCTGGGGATTTAACTTTAAAAATACCTGCAAATTTACCTGCGGATTTACCTACGAATTTGACAATACCTACGAATTTACCTGCGAATTTGACAATACCTGCGGATTTACCTACGAATTTGACAATACCTGCGGATTTAAAAATACCTGCGGATTTACCTACGGATTTGACAATACCTGCGGATTTAACTACGAATTTAAAATTACCTGCGGATTTACCTTTAAAAATACATGTGGATTTACCTGCGAATTTGACAATACCTGTGGATTTACCTACGGATTTGAAAATACCTGCGAATTTATATATAATAAAAATAAATTTTATAAATAATATAAAAAAAAAACAGTAAAATAATTTTGGAAAAAAATTTTAAAAAAAATTAATAAAAACGTAAAAACGTAAATTTTTTTTAATTTTTCCAATTTTTTATAATTCTTTTTCAATTTTTTTATAATATATATAAAATAAAAACGTAAAAAAAATATTAATTTTTTTTTTTTAAAAAAAAATTTTAAAAAATCAACAAAATTAATAAAAAAAATTAATAAAAAAATTTTTCAAAAAAAAAATTAAAAAATAAATAAATTCCACGTGGCAGTGCTGACTGTGCCACATAAGCAATGTGTTGTACAGTCAGCACTACCAAAAATGCCACGTAGGCAAGATTCTAAGAATCTTGGCCAAAAAAACTGATCAGGGTCAAATTTGATGGAATCTTTATTTTGCAAGGTTTGTCCAATAAGTTTTTTTTTAAAGAGGGGTAAACCGAATCTCGCTTATATGGCAGGGGGTAAAGTAGTATTAACCCTAAAATAAAACGTTCGAATTTTAAAAACAAAAGAACCGCGCGCAGCAGCCCAGTCCCAATTCATCTTCCTCATTTTGGATTTTTTTTACCATGGCTTTACCCACGGTTTTGGTGTGTCACCATAGAACCTACGACTTTCAAAACCAAAATTATACAATATAAATTCTTGGCAAAGGTACCAAACTATCATAAATTTGATTTTGAACACCATGGACCCCTTCGTTTGGCCCAATTATAACTAGAACACAAAACCCCAATTTTGAAATCTTGAACCCTAGCCATGGTGGAACTCTTATCTTGTAACAAGGCTCAAATTAAATTATCCAAAAAGTTTCTAAGCATGATTCTAAACACAATGATATATCCAAACATGGTTTATGATGCGTTTATGAATGCATTCGAACTTAAAAATTTTTGGAACAAAACGTGAATACAAGGATACGTCTTAACATGTTCTGATCGATGGTGAGACTTGATTCACGTTCAGGAAGTATCAAAGAATCAATATGAATGCTTGGATTGATCTGAATCGCCCTAAAACGTGGTCTGCTCCATGCCTTTGTATTCACAGTTCTTGAAGCTTTGGAATAGGTTTCTTGCAGCCAAATTTCTTCAAAAAAAATTTCTTGATCATCAGGGTAAATGTATTTATATAGTAGAAGCATTTAGGTCAAGTGATTGCAATCAAATATTAGTGAATCAAGGTGATTGAAATTTGGTTGAAAATCATCATTCAATCTTTCCAATTTTGGTTCAATTTCACTTTTCTTTTTCCAATTTCAATCTCCACGAAATTAGACCAAATATATTGCTCAATTGGTGATTGAATTTAGTTAAGATACTCTCCCCAATCAAATCTTGGATTTTTATTCAAATTATTTGATTTATATCATTTTTTTAATGAATAAAAATCAATATAAAATTAAATAAAAATCATAAACTCGTGGAATTCACATTAAATCTTCTAAATAGCCTGGGTAACAAGATTGGATCATGAAAAATTGGGCCCATTTGCAAGAAAATCTATTTTGAACCTTATTTGTTTCACATTTTTCCCTTTGAAATTTCCTATCTTTGACAAGGCATATCTCCCTCAATTTTTAAGGTATGGAAGAGTTCTAGGACTTTTTGGAAACCTCAAGATGTCCTCTACAAGCCACTTTGGAAGCTTTTTTCCATTTGAAGAATTTACCTTGATGATATGGGTTTGACAGAAAACTGCTTTTGGTTGACTTTCAAAAAGGACCTATAATGTTTTGAGTCATATCTCTCAAATGAAGCATTTTTGGCCTTGGCTTGTGAGAGACAAAATTGTACAGAATTCAATTTCCTTCAAAATGAGCGTTGGATGGAAAATTTCTGATCTTCCATGTGGGAGTTATGGCTGGTCAAAGTTCAGTTGACTTTCTCCTATGAAAACCCTAATTTAGAAACTTTTGGAATTGTTGATTTCTGATCTTTCCTTGATGAACCATGATCAATTCTTGATCAAATGGTGAATGATACTTCAATATAAGGATGTTGACAAAAAATCAGGAGTTTTGACTGTACTTTGACCACAGTTGACTTTTAGGTGAACTTAGTTGACTTTTTGAGCAATTGAGCGATCAACTCTTTGAATTGAGCCCTGAATTTTGTCATGGAAATAGTTTGAAATATCATAAACCATATGAGATGTATTGGAGCTTTTGTTTTATTGATTTTCTTCAGGAAATAGCAAACCCTAGTTTTTTGAGCCTTTGTTTAGGAGGGATGTCTTTGAGCTTTGTACCTTGATTTGAGTTTGAATTAAGAGAAATAGGATGGGCAAATTTTGGGGTATGACACTCACATATGCCCTTCGTCTGTAGACGTCGACAGAGAAGTTCTTCTACTTTTGTGCATGTGTTTGTGCCAGATGCATGATCTCCAATGCCACCTCCTAAGCTACACGAGGATGATCTGGTGCTGGAGTCTGTCAGATACCAGGGGGATCTTGTAGATGCATCCCTGTTGACAAGGTATGCAGATCATTCAACTAGGCATATATGGGAGAGAGAGAGAGAGAGGTAAATTTCCTTTTTTAATTACTTATTAATTTTTTTATTCGGTTTATGACTTTTCTTGAATGTAACAATATTTTTTTTCGAAAATTTCATGAGAGGGATCCCTAGAGGTTCTACAACCACGGCCATAAGATTGCCGCTCTCGTGTAGCCTGACGATATGTGGTTCCAGGATCCACTCGCAGCTTCTAGGATGAGGGACCTCTGTCAGGTCTGCTTTCAGACGATCCATAATGGAATACTGATGGCATTTGTAGAGAGGTGGCATCCTGAGACTTTGTCCTTTCATCTTCCTCACAGTGAGATTACCATCACCCTTGACGACATTGCATGCCTCCTGAATATACCTATCAGGGGTACCCTCTTTGGTCACGGTAGGCTGACGAGGAGGAAGTGATGGAGATGTTGATTGAGGAGCTGGGGGCTAATCCTGCTGATGTGCTTGAGGAGGTGGAGGGGACACGCGGGGCACACGTGGGGTTTCACTCCTTTTAGAGGATATATGATGTTGAGCTTCTTGCGGCACATGAGGCTGCTCGTGACGAGGCAGATGCATATATACATAGAGAGCGTGTGCTGAGATGTTACTTCCTATATTTGATAGGCACTCAGTTCTTTGTGGACACGAGCTTGACGTACACAAACGCCGTTTACCTAAGGTACATGTCAGATATCGCACGTGTCCATGAATACAACTGGAGAGCGGCTACACTGGTGTACACTTACCACAGACTCAGAGAGGGATGCATGTTGAAGGCAAGGACTGTGGCTGGAAGTTATACCCTCTTAGTGGTAACAATCTTATATCCCTCTACATTTTTTCAAAGTCTATTATATATTTGTGATAGTATGTTTGATCACCGTGTTTTTTTCAGGGTTGGATACTACAACACTTCTCTGACATTATTGGCTAGGGAGAGGTGAAGGGTTACACTAAGGCCATGTCGAGTGCTAGAGCCTTCTCCCCCCCTCAAAGGGAACCAGGTGTCGGATCCTTACAGGCGCTATCTTGACCGCATGGCCGCTAAGGACGTCTGATATGACTGTTATGCTGATCAACGTGAGATGGTTCCGTTTGATGAGATCGCATTATATTTTGGATGGTTGGCTTCCAGTTTAACCATTATTGTTTGTTATCTTCCGGAGCACGTCATGCGTCAGTTCGGCTACCAGCAGAAGATACCTCGCCACCCTTCTGAATTCGCTCCTATCGCCATGACTCGTCGGTAGGTAGATGAATTCTTTGCAGATTGGGAGCACCACACGATTCCTACTGAGGCTCGGGCGACCACATCAGAGGTAGACTGGAGCTACGTTGACGGGTACATCCCTTGATACAACAGAGTGTCACACTCATACATGATTCCCACCGTACCTGGATCACCGCCCAGACCAGCCCACGAGGAGATTTTGCGGGCTCATCAAGCTCAGTTGGACTACACTCAGGATGTTCTTCCTCGGTGTCGTCAGATAGCTGACATGGGGCGGGCAGACATTGCATATGGTTTCTTTCCTGAGGGGTCTGATGTCAGGCGTGTAGTGGATGGTATGATTAGACTGGAAGAGGAGGCATTTCAGTGCCATCGACATCGTGCCAAGAAAGGTGGGGAACTTGACGGTAGAGGCATGGTAGTCAGCAAATGGCGTGGTGGACGCAGAGGCGAAGGCGGGGTCAAAGACAGAGGAGGGGCGCATGATGATGTCCGACACACACAGTAGTGATGCTTGTGATATTTTTGATATCTGTATTTTGGTTTCATTTATGTACGTTACTTTGATTATGTATTCGACATTATGGCCGACGGTTTATATGATGTATTTTTTTGGTGTACTATTTACTATTGTCTTTAAATTGCATTACTTTACTTTATTATAATTTGAGTTTCCATTTTTGTTATAAAAATTGAGTTTTGGAGTGAAATGTATGTTACTTTAAAATATAGCAGACTGCTTCGTAGGTACATCTACGGAACACTCTATTTTAACACGTTTCGTAGATGTACCTACGGAAAGAAATAATTTTTAAAAAAATGTGCTTCCGGATGTGTATCTATGGAAGCAGGGGGCATAATTGAAATTTCACCAAGTGGATGAGAGATTTAACGAGTGGATTGATATTTTTTCAATCTTAAAAGTCCACCCACACATTCAACCGCGTCAGAAACTTGCAGCCAGTGTTTTGAAAACCGGATCGGACTGGCCGGTTGGACCGGTCGAACCGGGAACCGGCTAGGTAATCGGTTTGGTTCAATAGCTGGATCGGAAATTTCATTAAACCGGTGTGAACCGGTCAAAACTAGTGTAAATCGTAAAAACTGGGAAAACCGGCAGTTTAAATGCATTTTTAAAAAAAAAATTAAAACGATGTCGTTTTGATTATTTTAATAAAAAATTAAAATAAAAAATAAAAGAAATAAAATAAAAATAAAAAAAATATTACAAATACGGTTGATTTTGTTACCGATGATTTTGATATTGAAGAAGGAGATCCCAACATGAAAACAATTTTTCCTTTCTAGAAATTAAATTTAGTAGACAATGAAATTATTTTGTTATAAATTATTCAATTAGATTATGTTGCGATTAAACTGAGTTTGCAATTATACATTGTAATTTTGTACTATTTTATTATGTGTGATACCTATGTTTAAAATTTGAATTTAAATTATGAACTTGTGAATTTATTTATAATATGATATTTTCAAAAAATTTAAATGTTATTAGTTATATTTTGTAGAGACTGAATCATCCGGTTCGACAAGTTTATATTTATATAATTTTGTTATAACGACCGGTCTATTCAATCGAGTTATCCGGTTTAACCCGGTTTAGTCATGTGGTTCGACCAGTGATCCAGTGGTTCAACCAATAAACCAGTAACCAAATACCCTCATCAATTTGATGTTCGGTCTAGTTTTCAAAACATTGCTTGCAGCTTCGCTTTAGAAATTGATTCTATCAATTCACACATAATTTTAGTTGTAATTCCAAACAATAATGAATAATGAATAATGAATAGAATAGTTGTTTTCTCACACACATGTAGACATTTTATTTTGGATCAAATTGCATTCGCAAGTATCTATATCAGTATTTAGTCATCTACTCTATTTATCTTTATCTTGTCTTTGGTATAATTGTTTGAAATTTTGTTTGTGATAAATGTTAGATTTGTTTTTCATTGAATTTTTATTTCCTGAATTGTTTTGTTTGGTTGACATTCTAATTTTTTGTGTTTTCTTTTTTGTGTCTCAACGCTTAAGATTGGACCCCTCACACAATATACCAAACATTTAGACCATAATCCAAGGACTTGATAATGGCAATCTGATAACAAGTGATTCGACAAATCTTAAATACATACATACAAACTATTTTTAAAATTAGATTTAAATATAACTATAAATCTCTTACATAATAAGATTTTATGGTGATAACTCGCCACCTTTAAACACATTGCATGACTATCTCTCATCCAATGAGGAACTTTGAATCCCAATTATGCAATGAAAGTACTCTAATTGAAGATGAAATTTTGACTACTTTTTAATCAATAAGTGCAATGGCAAGAAGAAAACACCGTTCTTTTTCATCATCTTTTAAAACAATACCTTTATGATGAAATAAACATAAAGTACTCCCACTTAAAAGTATATAATAATACCAAATAATGCAAACAAGTTTGTATCTTTCAAAAACAACCAAATTATTATCAAAAAGCTCTCACACACACACACACACACTACTTTTTATCATGTCCAAGCTATAGAAAATGTCCTTAAAATGAATCAAACAAAAATCCTCCTATATACTTGTTGTCACTAGTCCTTTATACTTTGAGAACATTTGATTTTATCTATCTATCTTTCAATTTCAAGTTGCTAAAACATATCCATTTGTGAAATGAAAAGGGTCTATTATTGAAACCCACTTAAGTCATATTTCTTCAAAAGTTTCTTAGTCAAAGACATCGTTCTCACACTAAATGTTAAATGTCACATTGATATTGAGTCTTACCATCAATGTCATTGAACCAATAAAATATGCATCTTTATGGTCTTTCTTTGTCTAGTTTAATACGAATCATTCACTGCCTTTTACATAGTTTTATTGCAACTCTCTATAATGCATTTGCTTTATTTAATGCTTTGAAAACTAAAGGCTTTTCAATTCATTAAGATCACTTGCTAATCAAAGTACGTGTAAATTGTAGTTATCTTGCATGAAACCTCATAGAAAAAGCTTGATCAATCAAAGGCTTTGTCCTTTTGGACGTGCGTGTGGAAAAATATTAGCCAATTATGTTGTTGCTTGATCAATCAAAGGTTTTGTCCTTTTGGATGTGCGTGTGGAAAAATATTAGCCAATTATGTTGTTATTTTTGAGATAGGATCAATCGCAATAGAGCTAGTCTAGTTTCTAGAGACTTCAGATGAGGTCATAGATTCGAACATAGAATAGAAAAGGAAGTTATTGTTAGAGTCTAACTCAACTTTATAAAACTATTTTATATAGTGAATAGTGTCATTCTATATAAATTTTTTTAAAATTCTATGTCTAACCAATTTAAAACATAAGGTCTTATTACAGTTAGCAGTTCGAAAAGAAAGAGATGATTTCGTTGTATTACGAATGTCTAACCAATTAGTACAAGTGAGATTACTAGGGATGGAAGACAAACCCAAACTTGTGGGGTCCACCCGCACCCGAATCCGAGTCAATGGGTGAAAACCCGAGTTGATTGACTTTGGGTTCGGGTGCCACCCGATATTTCGAGTTTGGGTAGTGTAAAACCTGCACCCGAAACTCGAAATCACGCTCACTTATATATATATATATATATATATATATATATAAAAGTTGTAAGAAAATTGTAGGAAAATGTATTTTATGTATTTTACTGCGGGTTCGGGTTTGGATGAAAAAACTCGAACTCGGATGTGGGCGTGGGTGTTATTTTATCACCCGAATAGCCTTTGGGTTCGGGTTCGGGTTCAGGTAGTGATTTCAGGTGCGGGTTTGGGTTGTGTGAAACCTGCACCCGACCCATTGTCATCCCTAGAGATTACCCTCACATATATACAAAGCTAAGATCTTTAATAGTTATCTATAACTAACTAACTAATTTTGTTAATAATCCCCATCAAGTTAGGAGATATATGTTGCAAATGTCCAACTTGAAAATAAGACTAGAAAACAAATTCTTAGACAAGGCTTTACTAAGAGGATCTTCCGGTTGGTGCTTTGAAGGAATATGGATCAGCTTAATGAAACTTGAATCTACATGCTCTCTTATGAAGTGACAATCTATGTCTATATGTTTTGCTCTTTCATGATTCATTAGATTATTTATCATTTGTATTGTTGAGGTGATGTCAGAAAACACTTTGCATGAACATCTACACCAAAGAATTTTAACATTTGTTTGAGCCACAACAATTCTAAAGTCATAGCTGCAAATGCTCTACATTCAAACTCAGTTGAAAACCTTGATATAGTGGATTGCTTTTTAGATCTCCAAGCAGCCAATGAATATGTAAAAACCCGTTCTAGATATTTTGGTTGAGGTAAAGGTTCCCTAGTCTGCATCTAAATATGTAGAGATATGCAAAGATGAATTTCGAGATAAAAGGATGTTTTATCTTGGAGTTCCTTTCAAGTATTGCAATATCTAATGTATGCCATATAAGTGTGGTAGTCTAGGCTTAGTCATGTTTGACTCAATTTGTTAACTACAAAAGAGATGTATGGCCTTAATATGGTAAAATAGACCAGCCTCCCAATCATTTTTATATAATGAGAATCGTCTCTTGACGTTGGTCCATCATCATCATTAAGAGCTGCATTTGGATCCATTGGCAAAGGAAGACGTTTGGCATCAATGAAACTAGTATCCATTAGAACCTGAAGAGTATATTTTCTTTTATAAAGGGGAATACGAAGGGAGGTATCGCCTCGCCCCATAGTCTTCCCTCGCCCTACGTGTGAAACATGGGATAAGACGTTTCTCAGACAAAGATAAATTCAAGGTCATTAATTGAGCCATGACTCCCTTAGAAATAAGGATTCAAGTGAACACTATTGAATAAGTGGGTGGTGGCCCTTTCTGTGGAAAACCCCAGGTCATAGAGACCTCTTTAAATACGCCTCCACTCAAAAAAGAATAGATAGACCCCAAGTGATACACATTCTCTACACCCTAAAGAGCACCACACTAACTACAGTCTTAACACACGACCGTTGACAATTGTACGCCTTCTACCAAGCATCGGCGATCATCACTAGAGTCTCTCACCTCACGTGAGCAGGTCTCCTAAACTACCTCAAAACACCGCCGTACAGGGTTTCTCGTCGTCATGGGTAAGCACTAACCACCATATCATGTTATAAACCTACTAAGGCCTTTGAGTCGCTCTGCCCTTGCAAGAGGAACATGCACACTTGTATGTTTTAACTAGTACAGTGGTGCCCGCTGTGGTGCCCTGGTAAAACTGACTTAGGCTACACTTTTACTCTAAATTTCTCCATCTTCCCTCTGAAGATGGCCGAAAAAATCAGAATCCACATCGCAAACACCATCTTCGGAGGCTTAACTGGTGAAGGTAACTTAAGATTTTCTTAGCGAAAGTACACAAGGCAAGTATTTGGAGCAAATGTAATATCCCCTACCTTCCCCATAATCTCTCAAGGGAAAACAATAGTCAATATCATCTTCTCTGGAAAGGACGCCCTCTGACTCAACCCGCACGATGATGATCCTCTGGTCATCATTATGCAACAGGGGAACTGGGAAATCAAGTGTGTTCTTATAGACCCTTGCAGCTCTGCTAACGTCCTGTTTTAGGAGACCTTCCAAAAACTACAACTCAACCCGAATGACATAAAAACATTTAGTGGTTCTTTGACGAGGTTATCAAGCAAACAAGTACATATAATAGGGCATATAACCCTAGAAACCACATGTGGATATAGAACCGGCGCTATGGCGATTGACGCCAGCTACCTTATTATGGACGCTACATCACCATATAATATCATTCTTGGATGACCGACTATCGACACCTAGGGAACAGTCGTATCCACTATGTATATGACCTTGAATTATCCGCTCCCTAATGCTACTTAAGTAGCCTAGAGACAACTAAAGAAGAGCTCGAGCTTGTTGATATTCCCCCTTCTGAAGTTCCAAATACTGACTTTGAGTGGTTTGATCACAAACTGGGAGCCGAAGCGGAAAGACTCACTCGCAGAGAGGACTTGAAGGAGGTCCAAATAGGTCTTCACGCCCATTAAGTTATGAAGATAGGTACATTTTTTCCCGCAGAGGAGGAAATGGAACTAGTCGACCAACTCATTAAGAAAGTAAACTTTTTCACATGGACTCCCTCTGACATGCCAAGAATAGACACAAAAGTGGTGAGCTATCGCATTGCCATCAACCCTTCCGCCAAGCTAGTGGTACAAAGGAAATGGAAACTTTGCGAGGAAAAAAGGGTCTCCATTGATGAAGAGGTGGGAAATCTATCTCATGTTAGGTTTATCATAGAAATAAAGTATCCCACCTGTCTAACTAACATGGTTCTAGTATAGAAAGCTAACAATAATAGGTGACGCATGTGCGTAGACTTCACCAATTTGAATGTTGCTATCCCTAAAGATTTGTACCCACTTCCAAACAACGATCGCCTCGTTGATGGATCGTTGACATACAACGTGTTAAGCTTCTTAGATGCAAATTCAAGGTACAACCAGAGTTGGATGGACCCCTTGGAAACGCCTAAGACAGCCTTCATGTAAAATCATGGCAACTACTACTACTACTACAATGCCATGCCATTTGGCCTTAAGAAAATCGGTGCCACCTACCAACGCCTTAGGGATATTGTCTTCGTCTATTAGATAGGATGAAATTTGGAGGTTTATGTTGATGATATGATAATTAAAACTATTAAAAGGTACAATCATGCAAAATATTTGGAAGACATTATGCAATTCATCAAGAAGTATTATATGCACCTAAACCCCGTCAAGTATTCCTTCAAGGTTATGGCGGTGAAGTTTCTGGGGTTCATACTGACACAGAGAGGCATCCAAGGCTACCCAGACAAGTGCTAATCAGTCATCATGATGAGGAATCCCATTAACGTAAAGTGCAACAGCTTACAGGTCGCCTTGCCACCCTATCTCGCTTCCTTTTCTATTAGGCCGCAAAGCCTTCCTTTTCTTCGCCTCCTTAAAGAAGAATAAGAGTTCTGATGGACCCCCAAGTGCGAAGAGGCTTTCACCAAAGTCAAGGAATTTATCACATCGTCCTCCATCCTGACTCGCCTCGGGAAAGGTCATAGTTGCTACTCTACCTCACGATCACTAATTAGACGATGAGCTCATTCCTCATCCAATAAATCTACAAGACAGAGAAACTTGTATATTTTGTAAGAAACGTGTTTAGAGGAACCGAGTCACACTATCAAAAGATCGAGGCGCTATTCATCGTCATTGCAACGAGGAAACTAAGACCTTACTTTCGGGGTTTCAAAATCTTGGTAAAAATCAACTATCTTATCTAACAAGTCTTGAAAAAGCCCAATCTAACTGGAAGAATGGTTTTTTGGGCGGTGGAAATCTTAGAGTACGACATGCAATATATCCCAAGGGGAAGCATCAAGTCATAAGTTCTGGCATATTTCACAGTAGAACTTAGTTCACGTGTAGATGAAGAGACGCCCATAGAGTGGGCGCTATCTGTCGATGTCGTCTTCAACATTAAAGGGAGTGGCGTTGGAGTAGTCCTAGAAGGACTTGGCGACATACTCATCGAGCAAGCTTTAAAATTCGAGTTCACCGCCAACAATAAATAAAGCATAATATGAGGCTCTCATCGCCAGAATGATCCTTGCCTTAGAAATGGGAGCCTCCAAGTTAAAGGTCAAAATTGATTCCCAATTGGTCGCCAATCAAATCTCTGGGCAGTACCAAGACAAGGAGCCTCAATTGATAAGGTATCTACAAATGAACAAAACATATCTTATCATTTCTCCTTTAAATATAGCATGTCCCCCATGAACAAAACTTCAGGGCAGACCTTTTGTCCAAGTTGGCCACATCAAAAATAGTGGGGTTCAACAAAATAATTATCCAAAAGGCCCACACCTCTCCCAGCATAGAGGTATACGAGGTATACTCCCTGGAGGTGATCCTAGAATCTAGCTAGATGTCGCCCCTTTTCTGCTATCTACAAACTGGCGAACTACCACTAGACGAGGGGGATGCAAGAAGGGTATGAAAGCATGCTTCTAAGTACACCCTGCTATTTGGAAAACTATATAAAATTGGAAGATCTTGCCCACAAACTTTTAAAGGTGGGGTATTCTTGGACTACCCTGATGAAGGATAGCATCTCCTTTGTCAATAAATGTGATCAATTTCAAAAACATGATGACCTTCACCACGCCCCGCAGAACTTATCTAGTTGATGACTTCGTCTTGGCCTTTCTATCAATGAGGTGTGGACATTCTGGGCCCTTTCCCCTTAGGACCAAGTCAACTGAAATTCCTAATTGTAGCATATAACCACATAATTAAAGTAAGGCATTGGCCATTTTTTTCATGCTGAAAGTAAATTCACACATCCCCATCTTTTGGAATACTTATGTGCATTCATGATTTTAGGTAAATAGTAACATCAAGAAGAATCTTAACTTTGACTCTAGAGTCACCTTTTCTAATAATTTTTACAAGTCGACCTCTAAAACTTCTCACGCATGTACCCATCTTCTTCTCCATCTGCTTGGTCTGAATCAATGAACTTCTCATATTTTGACCCATACAGATACTTTGTTGAATTTTCTTACATTGATGGTGAATGTCCATTAAACTTTTTGGTTAGACCAAAGTTGCGAGAAATCTACCTGTCACCCCTCAAATTAAACATGTCACCCCCCAAAGCTATGCTTCTACCATTATACCCTTGCTTAAATTCACTAATTTTCAAAAAATTTACGTTTCTACCAGAAATTTGGGGTGTGTATCGGAAATTTCAAAAAATTATCGAATTTTTAAAATTTCCGTGAGTTTTTTTCGGAAATATCAAAAAAATACCAGAAATTTTAAAAAAAATTCCGATATTTTTTGCAAAAGAAAAAAATTGTGATACCATAAATTTGAAATTTCTGGTATGAACTGAAAAATTTTAATTAACTAAAATTTCCGGTATGATGTACTGGAAATTTCCTTATAACTGAAATTTCCGGTTTTTTTGCAAAAAAAAAAACTGTGAAATCATAAAATAAAATAAAACTGATATGTACCAGAAATTTAAAATTTCCGATATACCAAAAATTTTTTGAATCTCAACATTTTTCAACAAGGATAAAATTAGATTAAAAAAATATAGGGAGTTGCCGGGTATAAAAAATGGGGTGGCAAATTAAATTCTCCAAAGTTGCACACCAAGCAAACATTACAAAAACTTCAAGGATTTCCCTTTAAAATGTACCGGTAACAATGATCTTCAGGCGGTCTTCTTTCCACTATATGTAAATCCCGAGGATTGCAACCAAATTTAGATAGTCCCATAGTAACAGATCCTTTATGAATAGATTTTTTTAAGACAAAATTTTTGCTATTATAACATTCTTGCATACTTTTAGACTTTCAATGACGCCATCTTCATCATAAGCAAAAGTATGAGCGCTCACACAAGATGGAGAGGATAGGGAAAACACCACAGGCATTCACAGGTGGAAGGGGTTGATAGAAGAAAACTGAAAGGCAAGAATCTTAAACGAAAATTATGTAGATTTCTTGTTCAGATACTGGAGGGTTACTTAGCAGTCAAAGATGTTTCAAAATTCTGTTGTGTTAGTTCTTTGTCAAGTGTTTTATTTGAAATCCAACAAATAAAATTAGGACAAAACTTAGGTACAATTCTTTAGGTGTGGTTCTTACTATTTTCCAATAAAAATATGACAAATATACGTAAATATGATTTAGTGAGTGAAAATAGGAGAAATTTACTTGTCATATTTTCATTGAAAAATAATAAGCACCACACCTAAATAATTGTACCTAAGTTTTGTCAATAAAATTATATCAGTAAAACAAAAATGTTTATAACTATGCAGCTTCTAACAAAAGGGTGGCAAAACAGATCGTGGTCCGTCGGACCGGCCGCGCACCCGCCAAAAAATGACGGGTTGAGTTGAGATTTTAGACCCGCCGCTCGCCAAAATCCGCTGCCCGCCATACCCGCCCCGCCAAAGCCCGCCGCCCGCGCCCTCCTCCAAAACCCACTCTTTTTTAAGTTAATTCTAGTAATTGCAATTCTTGATGGTTTATTTTATACATTTATTTATAAATATATGTAATTTTTTTTAAATAAATTTGTTAAAAATTTGATTTTATAAAAAAATATTTTAAAAAATAAGTGAAAAAATTAATTAAAAGGTAAAAAAAGCCTATTAATCTATTAAAAAAATATAAATAAAAATAGGCGGGTAAGCCCGCCGCCCACCAACCCGCCATCTTGACGTGGCGGACATGACTTTTATGCCCATTTTAATTGGCGGGCATGCCTGCCCCGCTCGTTCGTTTTTTGGCGGGCATATGGCGGGGCTGTCGGCCCGTTTTGCCACCCCTAAACAAACTCCATCATAATAGTTTCACCTTGATTAAGCATAATGCTGAATATTCTAAAAATATGATCAAATATAACAAGTACATTATTTCATCAAAGAAACTCCAAAAACAAAGGGTAAACTTGAAAATAGAACAAGTACATTATTTCATTGACTAAACTATTATATTATCAACAGGCTAGTGTTTTTCATTACACAACAAAAAATGTCTGAAATGAGACATGCACTTGAAAATCTATTTAATGCCTAATAATGCATACATGGAAGAAGACTAAGCTCCATTGCTTACAATATCATCATCGTCAGTTTTTACCCTCCGGTAGAACAGAACATATGCGGCTGCAGTATTAACCTCGTCTTCACTTATGAGCGATATGTGGCTATCGTCAAAATTGTACCACCTGTTTTCGTCTAAAAGCTGCATATTCCAAATATACACAAGTCAGGACGCAGTGTTGCTAAAATGAAGACTAAAAAGCCGAATCAAATTCAAGGAATTAATGGTTTATTTATCATTTTACCTTAATATGTGCAGTATAATGTCCACTACCCATACTACCGTAATGATTGGTAAGGGCGTAGAGTTCATATACTTGACGCCGCGAGTTGTTTTTGTTGGCTATGTAATTTGTTAAATCAAAATCATGAATAGGAAAGTTAACGAAAGTCTCGAGTTTATGCTTCATTGACCTACTGTATGAGAACCTCTTTAAATGAATTACCAAAACCTCTGGGAGCCTCCATAAGTCAAGCTTTTTACTTGCCTGCCGTCTCTCTTTGCATTTAGGACAGTACCTACATCGGATTTTAAACATAGAACCTTAGCAATATATATGTAATCAGCAGAAGATTTAAGAAATATTTCTGCAGCAGGTGGACATTTTGCCCTAATTCGGAATTTTCAAAATTTTCTTATGATATAGTAATTTTGGCTATAAAGAGAACTAGAATAGCATTAGTTGTAGCTTGCAAGAGTCATAGCAGCCACTGGTATCCGCAATGGTGCAATACTCGATAACACTGGACAGATGTAGTGATTTTTTAAGGAGATACAATTAAATAATTTAAACAGGTCAAAAAGAGATCAAGCAAACAATTATTAATGCATATTCCATTTGAATGTTTGCTAAGTATGAGAGAGACAAAATATTAGTAGCATATATGGGATAGATGAGAGAGGATAAACTAACCACATATCTTCAGGCACCAAAGGTTCTTCACGCAGAAAAGCTTCCAAACAAGTGTACAATGAAAGAGGTTCAGAACGAGCTTTCTTGGTTACAGGCCCATATTTCAAAACTTCAGGCAAAGTCTCGAGTGGATGAGTATCATACTTCTCCAGAAGCTTCTGAGACCAATCAATATAAACCAACACTCTTGCTGATGACGGTGACAGTTTAACTACTTTCTCCCCTCCCATTGAAAGATCAATGCAAGCATTGTTATCATCTACCAGTAGTAAAGGTAACGTTGGTAGGTGTGTTGCTTTTGAACCGGTATCATCCTTATTTGTTGAATTCAACACGGTGTTGGTTTCAGCAGAAGCAGATTTCAAAAGTGGAGAGAGTATACCATTCACTATTACTTGTATGTCACCTCTGGTGATTGTATCATCGCATGAGATCAACGAAACAATAGGTGTTCCATATGGTTTCCATCCTGAAACGGTATGTGAGTCACTGCTCTGCTCTCTGCGGCGATGTATCAACTGGAGGTACTTTGTGTTTTTGTCCATCTTTGGAATCTTGTAAGCGGAAAGACGGTCATCATCTTTAATTGAGGACAACAATTGAAGAGGATCTTCAAAAAATCTATGGATCAAATGGTTTCGTATCTGCAAATAACAAATCAAATATAAAACATATCCAATTAAAATAAAGTATTTAATGCAATTCCAATAGACACATTTAACTTTATTCTAGTATGGTACACACCTCCACAAGCACCATCCTCTCGTTATGCTTCAATGAGCATGCATTGCTAAGCCCTTGTATAAGATCTCTGCACCGTCCCTGCTTGGGCACTGTTACTGTACACGGAGATGGCAAGGTAGAACCATCACAACTAAAAACTGTCACTGTCATGGTCCTATTGGTGGCGGACTGGAGAGGCAGGGAAAGGTACATGAAAGGATCAAATGTGACGGAGACTTTGTTGCAAACTGGACAAACTAAAGTCGACTTGTATTGTCCCTATAAATGAAGTGTCAGAAATAAATATGAGCTTCTGTCTTTTATTATGAACATAAAAAATGAAAATAGACATCACAATTTCTAACCGACATATCCATATATTGTGACCAAGGCTCAACTGAATCATACTAGTCCAATATAAATAAAGCAATACATTATGGAGAACCTATGCCAGTAAAGGAGAGTAATGTCGTCTGAAAATGTAGTCACTTGACTCACCTGACACACATCAACAATTATGGAATCATTACGAGCAATATGATTTGCCCAATACTCATCAGCCACTTCTTCATCCGGTCGGCCATCAGCATCTCGAGACTTTATATATGGTTTGTGCTTAACACGATTTAAGTCTTCATGGAGACCATCAAGTAAAAATGCTAAGAGCTCCTGATAAAATAATAAAACAAATGCTACCACAGACTGCGTCATGGAAGTTGAAAGAGGTAAATAATTTCGCTTAAGCAAACCTGAGAATCATGTTGGTTGTGCCCACTGAACTGAGGTGCAAAGCGAGCAAGCTTTGATTTAAAAGGCCGAGGAGCAATCGGTGTTCGCCCAGGTGCCCATAGTTTTCGAAGCAACTCACCAAATGCTAGGGCTAGCTCACCCTACACATCGGAAATTTCATGTAAGCGCAATAATTTATGATTATAACAATTAGTTAATACAAAAAGATAAATCAAAAAGAAAAACTTCTCCCACCGGATAGGATTGGACGCATGGATGAACCAAACAAAGTCATAATATCCAATTGCAAACATGTGCATATATAAACCATCTAATCTATAAATGTCAAGTAAATGTATGGCAAATCCACCAAAGGCGAGTACATACCATATTTCCGTCATAAATGCTACCCCTACTTTTTTTCGCTAAGGTCCTATTTTTTATTATGCCTTCCCTCATTTAGTGCACTATTTTTATCTCTATAACATAGGGCTAATAGTTCTGTAGTAAAAATTTCTCAGCTTGAGTGGTAACTGAGCTGGGATCTCTCATTGCCTATATAGTTCTTCATTTAAAACAAAGTACTTAATCGCAATTTTAATAGTTATATGAAAGTCTCTATTGCCCCACCTTTTTCACCCTAGTCATGACAAATTATATAGAGTCAACTGAAAAACATTGCCCAACCAATCAAAGTCATTGAAGGATTGGTACAATAATGCAGCACAAAAATGTAAAATCTAATTTGCTCATATTCAAGCAATATATAGACATAGTCATCTTCTTAGAACCAAGATACCCTCTCTGCCACAAATGCTACAAAGCTAAAGACAAAATTCCTATACAAATACTACAACAAACTACTAAAATATTCCTTTATTTAAAAAGTAAATATAGCCCAAGATATTAACTAAAAGTAACGGAGCAAAGGAATGAACAGAGCATTTCCTTGCCATTTTAATGGCAGGATAAATGTATTAAAAACAACTTTCATGACCATTCATTAAACTTTAGGCTTAATTGTACGATCGGACATGGAAGTTTTAGAAAAAAATATACTTTTGTCCTCTATAGATATCATTTTGAATAATCAGGATGACCTTGTTCAAACTGAAATCAATTGGAAGATCAAAAGTGAACTCAAACCTTGGTCACAATAAAAGCATCATTAAACCTACAGCTTAAGCTGTTGGGATACTTGGTTCATGAGATAACACCATAGTTTATATGACCAAGTTGTCTAAAATTTGATCCTTTGCAACCCCATTTTTCTAAATAATAAGAAACAATTAAGCATGGGTGAGTGGGTTGTGTGCCTACAAATCATCAATAGTTCAAATCCAAAAGACTATGGCGTGAGGAGACATGTCAGGCCTAAAAGCATCCATCTTCCTTCACTCTAAAGCCTGAGCTTTTGCAATAGTTGTTTCATGATATGCCTAATAATACTATATATCATGTTTTAATGAAGATTATAAATAATCTTTTATCAATACTCCAAGTTCTTACCATACAGTTTAGCCCGCATAAAAAATATCGAAAGAAAAGGAAACAAGTTAATGCTTTTAAAATGATACTTACAACCATGCCGAGTGGATTTTGCCAATTTATCTCTTGATGATAGTCCTCCCTAAAGTATCTAGCAAATTCTGGCGTATGAACAAGGCACTGTATAGCACTGTTCATGAAACAAGTATTGCCAAGATTTAGCAACCCAGTGAGACCACCAAATGAACCTCTTGTGGTGACACCAAGAGTTCCATAAGGGTTTTCTGAATCTCTGTCCGGAGAATTTAGTTTCTGAGATGAAGAATGTTCGATATTGTTGCCTTTAGATCCACCCTTACTAGTAGACAGGGCACCGGCAGCTGATAAGTTTGATTTTGAAGGCTCCACAAGAACAGAATTTGCTTCCCTCTGTGCTGATCCATTTTCTTGAGCAGAGCTTGTGCTATTTGTATTGTTTACGACCTCAACAAGAATCTGTATGAATGTCGCCATTAATCAAAAGAAAAACAAGAGTATTAAAATGTAAAACGTAAGGGAAATAGGAAAATTCCTACATAAAACTCGGTGAATACTGAAGACTCACATCTTGGTCCATTTGTAGATTGACATCATCCAGAGTCTTATCCATGTCATTCATCAAGGCGTGCTTCCGATGGCCATAGTAATCCCAGATGCGCACCTACAACATGCATATCTATTTTTTACTTCATGCAGAATAAAACAGAAACACTGTTTCAAATATTAGGGTGTGTATATAGTTTGTATTTTCATTTTGATTTGTAATTGTAAAAATGTCACCTTGCATTCATTTTGTTAACTATATCGATAGTTTTGCATAGGATACACTAAAAACAATTGGTTGTTATTTTCAATGTTTCACGTATAAATCTTTGGAAACAGAAAACAAAATGAATACAATGTGACCTTTTTGCAATAAAAAAATGGAAATAGAAACAGAAACCCAACAAACCCTTAGAATTCTGAGAAGGAATGAGAAGTCATTACCTGGTCCAACTGAAGATCGAATATTTCACAAGCATTTTTGTGTAGCTGTCCAATAGTTTCCTGCCCAAAATATTTCAACTCTCAGGTAGATATAGCATGATCAAGTTGAATAACACTTGCAAAAGAACGGAAATGAATTTTAAAGATGTACTTATCACAATTCATTACTATCTCATATTATACCTTCTTGCTGATTCTTATAGTGGAGCGAACATTTTTTGGCAACACGAGTAATTGAAGGCGTAAAGGATACACCTCTACTGCAAATTCAGTCTGGGAAAGACCTGAACTAATAACTTTCCTCGCTAATGATGGTCCGCCACCATACCTAGTTGAGAATGAAAGGAAAAAAGACAAGCAGCTAACATTAAAGACCGGTTACAGGTTTAGTTGTATTACTGTATATAATTTGGTACCAGATGCTATATTTCTCAATAAAACTGAGAAAATCAATAAATCAAAAGGAAAACCAAAAAATGGCATATGTGAAAAGCAGACAAACTCACCATTTAAATAATTGGTCCCAAACCACTTGGGGAAGTAACACATAGTCACGCCCTTCTAAGAGTGTATCGTGAATTTGAATACTTGTAGTAGAGTCCTCTGATCCAGTATTATCTATCAAATCATAGTTATCAATACCAGCTGGCCTCTTTAAAGCACTTAAACTAGCCAAATCGCTATGTTCATGAAAGGAAGATCCATCATAAGAAGGGTTTGTCTGGTCTTGGTTCACATATTCAATCCAATGTTGCCACCATCTGCATGGAAACAAAGAAAAAAGTTCATTCTTATTTTGTGTGATACCATTCAAACTCGACCAACCAATTAGTCTATAGCCACCAAAACAACAATTGGAGAAAGTGTGTCTGCATCGTATTATGTAGTTGGGTTTTTGTTAATGTTAAAAAAATATATGTTTCTCTCAGGACCCTTTGTCAACAGTATCAAGCAAGGGGTGACATTTTTTTGCACAAGGGTCTTTTTCCTGTTTATAGGAAAATCTACTCTTGAAACTGAAGTTCAAATTTAATTGATTTTACAGTCAAGAAGCTCCTTTCATTTGGAATAATGTGTTTGTCACAAAGTGTGCTAATACTTTTGAGGATGCTGCTTAGGTTCTGAGCAAGTGGTACAAGAATTGAAAATAAATTGTCGATATGGTGAAATAATAAAGGCCTCCTCTGCAGTGTTGAAAACAAGAATTAAAGGTGAACCAGAAGAAAGATTATGGTGGTGTTTGCGTTGAATATGATAGACTGTTAGTGCTGGGATATGGTGGAGGGATTTCAACAGCAGTGAAGACAGGTGGAGCTTGAGCAAGAGTTCACAAAAATTGGTTGAGTTTTGCGAATGCAGCACGCATGAATTCGACAAAAATATAGGGGAAGCATAGATGGCAGTAAGGTACCGGTTGTAGGTGGATTATGAAGCAAGGGTAAGGAAGCATAAACATGCATTGCATTAATAGTGGAATGGAGAAACTATGCAGGTGCTGTTTCAAGATAGAATGATGACAGAAGCTACTGCAAAATTTCTATTCTCAAGACAACTTAACTTGAAGTCACAAGATATTTCTCTCCACTGTTTTCATGTGGCTGCGGTTTGGATTTTTGGTGATGTGGTAAACGGTTTCAATAGATTGATTATTTACTCTGGTTCATGCTCATAGTAGCTTCTGTACTTTGATTTTACTGCAGCAACTCAGCATTTCATCATGCAATGCAATTATAATGGGATTGGGGTCAAGGGACACTCTTTACTGTAAGAGGAGTAAGTAAGTCTAGAGTTTGTAACTGAATCTTATGGGATATGGGGTGGAAGCTATGTTACTGTCAGAAGGAATTACACATGCTTCTTTACATATTATATTTATGTTCAACTTTGATAATGGTTGTAGATTTTGGAGTACTAAAAGTGGGTGGGATGGCATTAGGTGGATGTGAATTGTCATTAGATGAGGTGTTGTTGCCGCTGTAACTATGCAGAACATTATGTTTTAAAATTCCCTATCCTAATCTTAGCATATCCTGTGCTTTGATTAGTGTGTTATAAATATATTTTGCTTTTTCAAAAAGAAAAACTGAAGCAGCTTCCCATTATTGGGTATATAGGTTCCATTAGAACACATAATTAGCTACACATAAGTTTCATAGTAAAAGGGCTCAGACATGAGACAGACAACACAACACAACACAGTAACACTATCACTGCCTAGCTTTCTAACAAAAACAACTGAACTACAAGCTAGGTCTTTGTTAGAAAAGGGCTGCAAAAACTTCTCCTGTGTAAAACAATATTGGATGAAATGAAAGTTGATAAGAACCCATCAAAGACACGCCCAAAATCATTCATTTCAAAACAAGGGTTTGATTGTCATGTGCTGATGTGCATCCATAATGAAGGCATAACAATAAACTATTGGATTAAACCAGTCTAAGATTATTGCAATATTCACCTAAAACTATCCCCTATCTCCCCCCAACACTTAACCACCACAAGAACAACATAACCAACAACAACAATCCGCCCTTTTCCCACTAAGTTGACCCGGCTACATGGATCAAAGTGCACCATAATGTTCTATCAAAAACCATGTGTCTATCCAACTCATTAATCTCAAGATCTTTCTTAAAAGGTTTCTAGGTTTTTTTACCTGTACCGGTTTGACTACCCTCCATCTGATCTCTAGCATGTTTTCTCTCTAAATGCTCAAATCAGTCTAGTTTCCACCGGATGCTACCCCCAACACTCTAAATAATATTATCACTCCTAACCACAAATGAGCATAAAAACAAAGCAAAAATCAAATTTTGGGGCAAGATAATAAAACCCACCGAATTCTGGTCACACCCCATTTTTCCAAGGAATGAAACACTGATGTAATAAAATCAAAAAAGAAAAAAGGCTTAAGCTTTGGGTCTAATTTGGGTACCCAAATGAAACCAAAAAAAAAAAAGTAAAATAAACATAAGCAAATGAAAAGAGAAAACTTCTACCTCTGAGTGATGATGAAGAAGGTGTCGCCTTCTTTGATATTAGTTTGAACAGAAAGTGCAATGTCTCTGATAATGATCCTCTCTTCATCTGGACTCAGCTCGCAACTGCTGCTGCAACACATCGACACCTCTGTCATCTTCCTCTCTCAACTCAACCCAATTTTTCTCACAATTTTCCCTTAAATAATGAAAAAACTAAGGTTTTGAGGTTGAAGAAGCCGATTCTCAGAGGGAAAAGAGAAAAAGGAAGAAGTAATTTCGAAATCCAGAGGTGCAGTTCCCTCTACTCAACGGAGGGTGCACACGAGTTCCGAGCAGGTTCGCGGAGGTGGGTAAATTGGGGATTTTACCTGGGCAGGGATTAACAATTTGCTTCTTCACTTGATTTTTCTGGGATAGAATATTGCATTACCATGATTTGTTTGGGACATTCACCCTAATTCATTAATTTATGTTTTTTTTACTTCTTATTTAATATTTATTTTTGTGAGGGTAAGTTAGTGGCAAACGGACATGTCTATCCCGTTTAGGTCTGTTCTGTAAAAAAACAGGGCGGTACGGACATAATTAAGGATGCAGATCTAAAATTTTGGTTTGTCCTACAAAAAATATGGGCGGGAATTACACCTATTAAGACTAAAAATGCAAAACTTTATGTTAATTTTCATGCCCGCAAAAACCCGTTTAAAAAATGGGGTAGGACGATCACATTAAAGAATGAGGGCTTAAAACTTTGATTTGCTCCACACTAAAGTGCGGACAAAATAGACATGTCCAACAAACCGGACCTGTTTTACCACCTCTAACGTATAACCTAGGGGTGGCAAAACGGGCCCGGCCCGCGAGAAAAGCCCGTTTTACCCGCACTTTTTTTGCGGGCGGGGCAAGATTTTAGGCCCGCTCTCTTTAATCTGCTCGTCCCGCCCCGCCCCGTTTTTCTGTGGGCTTTTGCGGGCATTTGTTTTTTATAAAATTTTACTATTTTTAGGCCTAAAAAGTCGAATTCCCGCGGGCTTTCCCCGCCCCGCCCTCACTTTTTTGCGGGACGGGGAAAGGTTTTAGACCCGCGCTCTTAAAAAAGCCCGCACCGCACGTCCCATTTTTTTTGCTGGCTTTTGTAGGGCGGGCTTAAACGGGACGGACATGCCCGTTTGCCACCCCTAGTATAACCCTAATTGGGAAGAGAAGTTTCTCAACCGGAAAATAGATTATGTGATTTTCATACCTCATAAATATTTTATGAAAAAGAAAAGTGAAAATTAAAAAAAATGACTACTTTATGAAAAAGAGAAGTGAAAATAAATAAATAAATAAATAAATAATAATAATAATAATTATAATAATAATAATAATAATACTAATAATAATAATAATAATAATAAGATAAGAAAGAGAAAAGACCTCATAAAGTCATCTAAACATATATCTCGTATAGATGTCTTTCTTTCTTTTATTAAAAAAATGTATTGACTTAATTCATATCGGAGTTCTTTAACTTAATTTAAGGTTCTACGTTGATTTCTTATCTATTAAAAATTACATTTAAATCCTCAAAAATATCTTTGTTAACTAATTTGGTCCATTGTATTAACTTTTAACTTTAACTATATTAAGTAAAGACAATATTGTTTAGTGTTCAAAAATAATTTTATTAATTTTTTAACATTAACCATTTGATTTGATTATTTTTAACAAATTTGTTCACCTTTAAATTTTGATGGCCTACTAATTCTAAGAATACACCACCAACATCTAATATTTTTTTGATTTTTTTTAAGTAAAAGATTTTAACTCATTTCATTACTAATAAGATCTTGAATACATGTTGGTACATCAATAAAATTATGAAAACTAGCAAGAAATGGAGCCACATGTGTCAAAACACGAGCAACCTCATTAACTTTTCTCATAACGAACTTAACATGAAAGTTCCTAAAAAAAAGTGCTAATGAGCGATTGCATTGTAACGTAATAGCATCCAAATCAGAATAATTTGGTTGCTGATTAATCACATTATCCACAATATTTTTAGCTTCCAACTCAAAATTCACCGTATCAAACCCAAGAGCATGTATCAATTTAATAGATCTAAGAAGGTCTAAAGCTTCCCCTATATCTACTTTGGTAATAGGGCAAAACCACTCGGTCCGAGCTACAACAAAATACCCCTCGTTATCTTAAATGCAAGCATTTATTTCTACCATATTACTAGAGAAGGATGTGTCAATGTGGCATTTAAGACGGTCCGCTGAAGGTTTACTCCACTTAATATTCGTAGACCTTTGAGATTGATTGTTATTTCCCAATCGATGTTCTTGGGCATTCCTTCATCATGATAACAAATGAGTAGCACGACCGTAAATAGTGTTCGAAGAGTCCTCTATGAGATTCCATATTTGATTATTCCTACATTTCCAAATACTTCACAAGATAGTTGAGAACAGTGCTTATAGATCCTGATTTTGAAATCTGCAAAAAAAAAAAATCTATTGTAGCAAATAAGGTGTTATCATTCAGCAGTTGCTGCAACATGGACCAAAAACCCGCTTTTTTCTAGCACTTGATACTCTTGAGAAAATGTAAAAATAAATGTTTAACATCTTCAACATCTTCAACACCTTCACCACAAATACCACAATGAGTAAGACATTGGATGTCTTTGTTTATTAAGCACAATCTGATTGGCACACAATTCCTGCATAAATGCCAAAGAAAATTTTTAACCCTCAGAGGGACTTAATTTTCGAAAGAAGCTTCCACTTCTCACTAATCTTAAGATGTGAGGTATCAATAGCATCTTTAATACAATAACGATAAACAATACGAACTGAAAACCTTCCATTCTTTTCAAACTTCCGTACTAAATATTCACCCTAATTCATTAAATTATGTTTTTTTACTTCTTATTTAATATTTATTTTTGTGAATGTAGATTGATTTGAGAAATCTATTAGATTTTAGGTTTTTTTTTTACAAAAATTGAGTTTTCTCTGAGTCTAACTGAAGAAATTAATCTCAAATGATGTAAGATCATAATGGGTGACAAAATTTTCCTTAAAAAAGTTTTAAAAATGAGAGAAAAAATATTTGAAAGAGAGATAGGCACAAACTCATAATTAGTGCCACAAAGTCATCTAAATTTATCTCTATCACTCATTAAATAATTTTGTTTATTAAAGGTGGTTAATTTTGATTTAGAATGATCTGTTTTGATTTAAATAAATGACTTTTATAAATTTTTTGTTTGTGTTTTTATGTAGTTGGTTTTGAGATATTTTATTTTTTATTCAATTGTAGCGTTTATTTTGTTTTGATTGATAGATCATCTTCAATTTAGAAGTTGTGTATATTTAATCAATGACTATAATATCTTCAATTATTGTATATCTAAAAACATATGTATTGCATACACTCAATTTTGTTATTTCATATACATTGTCATGCATGTGTATAATTTATCATTTTATGTTATTAAGTTGGTCATTGTGAGTTTGTTCGCCATTTTATTGTTTTGTTTTGTGGAATTTTTATTGTTTTTTATCGATAGACTCATTCAATTTTAACAAATGTAACTTTTTTTTTAAAATTATTACGGAAATTTACACAACTGCTTCGTCAAATTACCCATTGTTTGAGTTAACAACTTATTTTGTGATAGAATTGAATCATTGATATTTAGTTTAATGATACCACTTTTTCTTTGGTCAGGGTTTCTATTACGATGTCCCTGATAATCAATGAGTGTCATTCGCTCAATGATTGTAATTGAATCTTCTACGCTTTTGGACATCCCTTGGCACTAACATCTAGCAACAACTTTGGTTGTTGTTGTGTCCCATTTTGGAAGATGTGTATCTCTATAAGCTCATAAAAATTGTGATTTGGACATCTTCTAAGCACGAAGTTATACATTTCCCAAGCTTCACATGATGTTTCTGTTGCACCTTGAGAGAATACTGATACGGTTATCTTGGCTTACATGAATATGTTATGAGGAAATAATTTTTTTAAAGATTTTTCCTCTAACTCATCTCGATTTGTCATTGTTGATGCTAGTTGGTCTAAATATCATTGTTTTGCTTTTCCAATTAGTGAATGTGAAACAACCTTAGGGAATATCGCTTTTTCCCCGTCTTCGAGGCTCATAGCATCCTAAAAATCTCGTAAAACTTTGTAAGGAAAGTATATGAGTCTTCATGATCTAAACTTGAAAAAGGGTAAGCATACATAATTAGTACCAGTCTCACTTCATCTCAGTTTGACATGCATTCCTTATGTTCTGGATATGTGTGTCGAACGTCTTAGACTGTTGCGGCATGCCATGCCACCAATATTGTTTCCGTTATTTTTATGGTTGTTCTAATTGTTATTATCCGCATCAGCCATGTTTTCCTGTTTTAAAACTGAAGACTCTATTGGATCTAATGATATAGCTTTCAATTTTTCCATTATGAGTTTTCAAGTGGTTCTTTCAATTTCGGGGTTGAATAGAAGGTGTTCTACTAGATCTTTTCCTCACATTAATAGTTAGAACTAGCTAATACTATGAGTAGTTTAGTGACTATAAACAAAATATATAGGTATTAACATTTATGAACAGAAAATTTAAAATGATGAAAAAAAATTATTGAGATGTCTTTAAAAATTAACGTTGGTCCTCAACATTGGCACCATTTTGTTGTGTAGTTTTCCGGTAAAAGTGCAATATTATCATATCTACATAAATTGGTTGTGCTTAAACATAGATTTAATGGTTTTTATGATTCTAAGTAAGAGTTTAAAGTTTTTTGGTTGCAAAAAAGTAAATGACAAAAAATAAATGGAGATTTAGTGTTAATAGTGAGAAAACTTGTTAGTGGTAGATTTCATCATCATTATACTCATGCAATAACATTGGTTAGTAATATGCTCTTTTACTTAGCTATTAATATTATCTTCGGTTGCTCTAACCGCATCTCATCTCTGACTCAACAACACGATACCAGTTGTATTAGTTAATACGAAATGTCTCGCACTATTAACTACAACATCATTAAGTTCCAACATTTATTTAAAAATATTGATTATCAATTATCAGTATTCTGCTGATATTAAACCTAATCCTATGTCTAGGCATTAGCATCCAATAGATGGAGACTTGAATATAGTAACAACCAACAACTTTTATATGTCAAGTCGTGTTATGAAAACAAATTTTAGATAGCTAATCCAAAATATGCACTAAGAACGAAGAATCATCAATATTAAAACTTAAGTAGAGTTACATAAAATGCCATGGCCGAATGAAACATGAATATACAGTGACTATATCTAACCCCCAACAAATAGATTTATATCTACGATTTTTCACTATAGTTGCATAACTAATCCATAAAAGATAAATTTGGAGAGCCACATACAAGTGTCACTTAGAGCAGTGCTTTCGCCTTTAATCCCATTCTCATATTCTCCTGTTGAGAGCAAGGTAAACCTACTCCTTTTATGTACTCCCTTGAATTCACTTAAATCTCCCTAAAAATTAAAGTTGGACTTCCTATTTATAGGCTATAGAAAGGTAGGTGTGCTAGGTGCACTGTCTATCCTTGCATTGCGCGCCTACTTTCTTTTAGGTTAAGAAATTCTAACTCAGTCTACAACTAGCCCTAGCCACTCGAGCTCACTAGGCGCACTGCTCGTCTTTGCTAAGCACACAAGCCATTCCTTCACCACGAAGGTACTTAGCCAATAAGTCTTTTTTTGTCTGTGCTCACTTAGCGCGCCCATAAACGTGGCCTAATGATAATTTTTTTGTCTGTGCTCACTTTGATTAATTTTCATGCATAAAATGACCTTTTCACCAAAGTCAACACAATTGTCTCGATTCAAGGCTTTGTATAATTCTGATTAAACAAAAATGTTTAAGCATGATTCAGATCATGCCATATCCTGATTCGACTCATGTCAAAAGTGGATTCTCAAGATTTAATTTTAAGGAAACATGATTCAAATCACCATTATCCTTGATTCAAGTCATGAGGTTTATTTCTTCAAATAATTTGATTTGATGAGCATAAATCTATAAAAAAAAATGTTCTGGAAATGTGATAGAAATTAAATTTCAGTGTGATTCACATCACATGACTCAAATAATTCCAAGTCATGATTCAAACCACACTCTTGAGTTTTCACCATTTTCTTGATTCAATTCAATTCATCACTTGATTTGAATCATCACTTATGCTTTTAACTCGAATTATGGAAACAAATTATATTAACTTTGTGCCTTTTCTCTAGCACATATAAATATATTTAATTGTCATTATTTTCAATAAAAAAATTTAAAAATTCATTTCTTCCTCAAACACTAAAACTTCATCTTGAACATGAAAGATTCTCGACTCAAAAAGAGTGTGATGTGTTGTCTCTGAGGATCTCATTGAATTTGTCTAGCTAGAAAGAAAATCTATTGGAATTTTGGTTAGTGAATGTCCAAAAAAAAAAAGATTTTTCTGTAAGTTGAAGACTCGAAGTTTCTTTAACTCAATTTCGTTCAAGAATTTAATTTCAAGTGGATTTTCTATTAGACTCGAAGACTTTCTAAAGAAGTGGCTTGTGCTAAAGATTGAGATATGGTGTATATCAACCTCAAAGCCTAGGGAGCATTTTGCATTTTGGGAGCATACTTGGAAATTTAGAAGTTGTATTTGCTTTCGATTTAAACTTTGTTAGTATATTTTTGTTGATATCAAACATGTAAAAAAAAAAACTATGTATATCTTATAATATAATATTAGTGGAAGATGATAAATTCTAATGAAAATTCTTTAGAGCCTGGATTAGGTGACTGTCATACCCTAATTTTTGACCCCCCTGAGATGACATATCTTCAGGATTTTCATCAGGTCAAAGCAAGTACCCAGAGCAGTCACTTCTTCATCTGGCATTTAATCAAGGATGTTCAAAGACAAGAAAACTCAGGCAAAGGATCAATCAATAGAAGGATTGGTCTCTAACACAATCATAGGACTCAAAAGCTTCACTTTTATATTCACCTATGATTGATTAGACACCCAGTCATCTGAATACAGGTTTACTCAGGTCACCAGACTAGGGTTTTTGAGCCTATCAAGGACTGAAATCAGGGATCACCTTTGGGAAACCCTAAAAAGCTCCAAGACATCTATTAAAGACTTCAATCATCTTCAAATGATCCATACAATAAGATCCACTGGACATCACACCTCAATTCAAGATCCACAGTCACCAATTTCATCTGGTCGACAATTAGGGTTTTTAACCTAATTCATCTGGATAGTTGACTTTTAATCAGGGCATGGATCCAAAACTCAAGACATGATTCAAGAACCTCTACTACCTCAATATAACCCATTTACATCACTCATTTGAGGAGAAGATCTTAATTCCACACAAAAGTCCAAAATCTCACTTTATCTGGAAAAAGTCAACTGTATGGGATCACCTTTGACTTTTAAGATTTTTGGTCAAACCATGACTTTCAAAGATCAATATCATCAATATATGGATATTAAAGTCATTTGACCAAAGAAATTCAAGAAGAATCATCAAGGAGCAAAAAGTCGGGAATTAGGGTTTTTGAGGGCATTGTGGGAACTCAAAATTTCACCTACACAACTCAAAAAACTTCCAACATAAAAGTTGTAGATCTTGCAAAATAAAACAGCATCTTACATAGGAACTTTTTTCAAAAGATCAACCATTTAAGAGATTTGGAATTTTCAAGCTTTAGGTTATAAAAACTTAGAAATTTTTCTAAGTGTTTTAACCTAGTTTTCATCCAACTTTGAGCTCATTTTTCACAATTTTCCCAAATGATTCTGAAGAAACCCCAAACTAATGATTTGAAGTAGATGTTTAGGGCTTTCCAAATTGTGCTCAACCTTCTCCAAATTCATTTTGAGCTAGGAGTTATGCTTGTTCAAAGTTGGCCTCATAAGGTGAAATTATAGGTCATGTACAAATTGGAATTTTGCAATTTTGTGCAATTAGCTTCACTAAGTGATGCTACACGACCTCTAATACATCTGCAAGCATGCCATACATCAATTTCCATCATTGCATAAGGATTGAAGAAGATTCCCAAAAACAAAGGCATGTGATTATGTAATGATTGCCTTTTTGAATTTATGGCAAATGGTGAATCATCAAGGAATCTTGCTCTAAGCCAATTAGAACTCTCCTCTGCATCAGAAATGTTCTCTAAGATCATACAAGATCAATGGTTGGGGAAGCTAGCCCGAAAATGCATCATTGCATTTGGGATATTTTCAAAATTTCTTCATGGCTAAGAAACCAAACTCACTTCACTAAGCAAGCTTGCTATGTTCAACTGCTCTGAACCATTTGCCTATAAATAGAGGGGTCTTTCTCATTCAAAAAACACACCAAAGCAACAGAATTCTTGCTTTCTCTCTTCTTTCTTCATACTTAAGGTTTTCAAAGGTTCTTTGGCAAGAAGACTCGGATTCTTCAAACCAGAGCTCTTCCTTTGGAATTAAGTATTCAAACACCTTAGGGGAGTCATTTAGAGGTGATCCAAACCTCTGAAACACTTCTGTACGTGGGGAATCATCATCTTCACCTCTCACTTGGAGCTGTTGCAGTTGGGGTCGAGCAAGAGGTTCTGGGCACTTTCAGTCCAAGTTAAGCATCTCAACACCTTCCAGGAGGATCACTGAAGCTATCTGGATCGTTGCAACAACTCTGCAACACACTTTGATCAGAGCCAAATCTTCATTTTTCAGGTAAGTTTCAAAAGCTTCAAACTCTATGATTCACGCATGATAAATTTAAAATGAAGTTACCAGTTGGTTTCTGCACCTTCATAGATCATTAGCCCTCAACCAATTGCATCAAATCATGCATATATAGTATTTCATGTTTAATTTCAGTTTTAGGGTTCTTAGTGTTCATGCTTGCAAATTTTATGTTACACTTAGAATAAATGAAATTAAAGGACACCGTCATGATCCTCGTCCAAAAACGAGCAAAATCCATCTTTACATCTTTGAATTTAGTTGAGAATTGAGGGAGATAGGATTTCCAGAAATTGAAATCGTGAGGTTGAAGATGAAGTTGCTTTGCGCGCGCTTTTTTGAATTCTCAGAAGCAAGTTTAAAATATAATCAATTGGAAGCGTGTTTTGAACGACTAAAACGTTCAGCTCACTTGGTTACAAGCGCCTCTCACTTTCTCATGCCTTAGGTCTGGGGTTCGATCCCCCCTCAGACCTTTTGTTTTTATTTTTCATTTTAACGCGCGTGTTTTATATATAACCAATTGGAATCCCTCTTTAGTCACACTGAGCGTGTAGCTCAGTTGGCTTTGTTTTGTGTGGTGACCATGGGAGCGTGGGTTCAAGCCTTGGTAGTGACAAAACAATATTTTTTATCACTTTTTCCATTTGATTTCTTTACAACTTTAAACAATTATTTAACCTATCAAATTAATTCATTTTAATTTCATTTTTTACACACTTGTCATTTAATATATCTATTTTGTGAATAATCAAAAAAATCATAAAAATATTATTTATTTCATATATTCTTATTAGGTTTAAAATAGTATGTTTTAAGTGTTTTCTTAAATACTTTGAAAATATATATTTTCATTTTGTTTTAACCTAATTACTTTGTGAATAATTTTATGATAAAACCCTAATTATTTAGGTCTTAATTAGGTATAGATTTCATCTTTGCCTTAATTAAGTTGACTTTTGTCAATGTTCAAAACTGTTTTCAGTCTCCAATTAAACGGATGATTAAGGTTTTCAAACAACAAAACCTTATATCATTTCAATCATTTTCAACTGTTTCTCATAAACAGTAAATCATTTTTCAATGGGCCTCTAATAGAGTGTAAGTCCCAACACCTTTTTCTTTTCATAGTTTGTTTTTTTCAAAACTGTATTTACAAAATCTTCTTTCTGTTTTCAAAATATTCTTCTGGTATTTGAAGGGCATTATTCCCGGTGAAACTCTTCAGATACCTATGTGACCTATGTCCATCTTCACTTCTTCTGTTTTCAAAAGAAACATTACCTGTTTATCATATATATATTCAACTATTATCCATCAATTACTGGTAAGGCTTTGTACATACTTCTTCAAAGGCCTCCACTCCATCCAGGTTAGGCTTTACAAGCTTTCAATTTACAGTCTTTATTTAAATTATTGTCAAATATAGAACTGTTTATATGTATATTAGAACTACGTTTGAGTGTAAACCCTAGGACAGTTAAACTATATATATATATATATATATTATAGGAATATGACCTAGGATAGAGAATGTCTTCCCGGTGAAGGCTCTTTCCCAATTAGAGATCTGTAGTTCAAGCCCCCCAAGATGAATTATTCCCGGTGAAACATCTTGGCAAAAACCTTAGAATCAAAAAAAAAAATAGGACACATCCACCCAAGAGGAATTATTCCCGGTGAAACCTCTTACCCATTTGCTTAGAGCCAAAATAAGTTCAAAACCACATAGCTTTCTCTTGTGCTATAACAAGGACCCTCGACTAGCCTCCTCTTGGGCTTTGTACAAGGACCCACAGGCTTCTTAAAAGCATTTCCAGCTTCCTCTTGAGCTTGTATACAAGGACCCATCAGGTTTCTTATAAACATAGGAACAGGTCTTTAGTCACCTTTTAACATACCCTGGTGAGTTTCTTCCAATTTAAACTAGACTTTAAACAAGCTAAGTTTGTCTCAATTTTACATTGAGTACACCTTTTGGAATGAGAGACATGGACAGTCTCTGTCACCCTTATCTTCATCAATTTTCCTTAGCAGAGTCTAGGATCCATGTTTGCTTATCCTCAGCAAGAGTCAGCCTTCATCTTGGGCTTTAAACAAGAAGTCTCCACTAGATAATCTTTCTGCCAATCATTTTAACAAAAAACCCCTGGAAAGGGTTAGCCTCCAAAATCACTTCTTCAAAAACCAAAGATTCATTTCTCTTAGGAGATAATTTCCCCAAAAGAGTCAAAAACCCCTGGAAAGGGTTAGCCTCCAAAGTTAATTAATAAAAACCTGTTTAAAAGAATAAAACCCCTGGAAAGGGTTAGCCTCCAAGTTCAGTCAATAAGCAGTTAAAACCCCTGGAAAGGGTTAGCTTCCAAAAATCATTCTTTTCAAAAGATAAACTCACCAGCTGAGTCAAAATCCCTGGAAAGGGTTAGCTTCCAAAAAAATCAGTCTTTTAATAAATAAATCCTTCAGTAGAGTCAAAACCCAACAAAAACAGTTAGCCTCAACCTTGGACTTCATACAAGGCACCAAAACAATAAAACTCCCCTATTAATAGTCAGCCTCAACCTTGGGCATTGTGCAAGGCAGATAATAGAGTCTCCCCAGTGAGTCCTTCATCATTCAGGTAGCCACAACCTTGGGCTTTGTACAAGGCAGATAAACCATACTTCATGTGTCAAAGATTCCTAACATCTAGGATCTTTTCCCTATTAGAGTCATTCATACTCGGTCAACCACAACCTTGGGCTTTGTACAAGGCAGAAAATAATATTTTTTCTAGCTAGAGTCAGCCTCAATTCTGGGCTTTGTACAGAATACAAAAATTCCTTGTAATTAACCCCCAGTGGAGTCATCTCCCAGAGTCAATAAATAATACATTAATCAAAAAGCCTCAAGCTTGGGCCTCATACAAGCCAGTTAAAAATCAAATCTTTTATACAGTAGATAGACATAGCTTATCTCGATAGAGAGATCTTTCCTCTATCTCACCACATTCAAACAAACAAACATTACATTTTATTTTAATTTTAATCAAGTCTCCCATTTAGGATTTTGAAAGGCATGAGCTGGCAGTAAAACCCAGACATGTGGTAACTTTCCCTAATTTGGATGAGCATCTTTCTTTCATTTAAGAGGCATTTGACTGGTATACTTGCACATACACAAGTAAGGTCCCCCTCTTGAATGAAATGAATTCAGTTATTCTGTCACTCTTTTAATGTTTGTGGTGGAATAGTAGAAATACCTCTCTGTAAAGATAAATTCATGTCTTTTTACTGTAAACAGAGATTTAATTCAAGCTTCAACCTTGAGCTTCAAGCAAGGCACCCAAAAATAATTAATAATTAATTAGTTCCCCGAACTACATTAAGCTCTGGCTTCCATTAGGGATATGTAGGCATAAGGTTCACAAGGAATCTCAGCGAGCTAATAAAATACCAAAAATAGTCAGTCAGTCTGTCTGTCTTTCTTTTATTCAATTCAATTCCTTCTCCTAATACAAAGGAGAAACTTTCCCAATAATCATTAGCAGCACAAACACATTTAGACACAGAGAAGGTTCCTGTAGAGTACTACAGATATGTAGGGTGCTTAAACTCTTCCCTATGTATAACCGACCTCCCGGACTCCAGAATTTCTAGTCTAGGTGAAATCCCCACACTTAGCAAACTCCTAGGGTTTAGTTGAGATCTTTTTTTCCCTTTCCTACTTGTAGGACAATAAGAAAGTTCGTGTGATATCGTAGGAAGAACTGAAATAAAATTCCTCCCACCAAGGGCGCATTCCCCTTCCGAATTTCGCGTGAAGGGTCTAGCGTGTCGTCCTCCCAAGTGAAACGGGGAGGTAAAAAAAACGACAACCACAGTGACGAGTGACAATGAATCAAGATAAATCTAATAAACTGTTTTACGAATTTGGATTCTCTCATGTTCTTTTGTTCATATTTTCTCTCTTTTTTCTAATCTAATGGTTAAATATCACACCAAGTAAAAATAATAGTACAAATAAAAGAGAGAAATTTGAATTAATAGTTGAAATTAGAGCATAATGAAAACATGAGAGAAAGAGCATGAGATGATCCGAATCCCTGTTTTACACACCATTTGAAATTAGAAATTGCATAATCTAGAATTTATTGTTTAAATATGTTTGCATGTATTAGGCTTTGAATTCCTGCTTTAAGAGATTTAATTTCTTAAACTTTGGTTTGATTAGATTTAGTCACCTAATCACCAATTTGTTAATCATGAACGGTTAATCTATAATCTTAAATGCTAGTGAATTTAATTTGGATTGATTCAAATATCTCATTTGAATCGATTGAAATTAGATTTTTTCTTTACCCACCTCCCTATGGGGGTCACCCCCAGCGAAAACCCCATTTTACCCCGCTTCGGAAATGCATTTCCGAAATATTTTTTTTTCTAAATTTTTCCAGACTTTGGAAGTGCATTTCCGAAAAAATCCCAAAAATTGAGATTTTGACTAATTCGGAGATGCATCTCCGAAACAACAAAAAAAAATCTAAAAAAATCCCAAAAATTAATTTTAGGATATTAATTAATTCAATTATCATAAATTTGATATAATTTATGAGTAATGAATAATAATAATTATATATTTTGATATAATTTATGAGTTATGAATAATAATTATTATATATTTCTATTTTGATTCATATTTTAAAATTTAAAATAATTTTAATTAAAATAATTAAAATAATTTCACTTACAATGAGTTATAATTTTTTATTATATATTTATAATAATTATTATATATTTATATATTTACAAAAATAATTAAAAAAAATGAGTGTTTTAATTTATATATTTATATATTTATATAATAATTATAATAATTATTACATATTTATAAAAATTATTATATATTTATATAATAATTATTATATATTAATTATAAATATATTTATACATTTATATAATAATTATAAAAATTAAAACAATGAGTGTTTTAATTTATAATATATATTATATTTATATTTATATATTATATTTAATTTTAAATAATTCAAAATTTACTTATGAAATTAAGATGTTTTTGATTTATATAAGTTAGTAAAATAATTTTTAACTTTAAAATTGTTTAGGAAATTTTATACCTATTAATTGTATTGATTCACCTTGATTTTAATTTTTTAATAATTATTGAATTCTTTCGGAAGTGTATATCCGAAACATTCCAAGACCAATTTGGTCTTGGAATATTTCGGAAGTGTATATCCGAAGACACCCCCCTCCCAAAAAAAAGGTGTTTTCGGAAATGCATTTCCGAAAACCCAAAAAAGGGGGTGTTTTCGGAAATACATCTCCGAAAACACCTTTTTTTCGTATTTTCGGAAGTGCATTTCCGAAATAAGACAAATTTTGAAAAAAAAAAAATAAACGTTTCGGAAATGCATTTTCGAAATGAGGGTATTTTGGGTTTTTCACCAGAGGTGACCAAGAAAAGAGGGAGGTGGGTAAAGAAATTTCCTTCAAATTATTACACAAGTTGCAATTATCTCATCTTATTGCTTAGCAATTCTTGAGTAGCTTTAACAAATCTATCTCATTACACATAGTTTTGAAAATGTTTTTCAAATATTCTTCTTCTACAAAACTCTAATTAATAAGTTTTTTAAAATAAGAGAGTCTACCAACCACCTTCCCCTTATAGACAATTTCTTAACCAAATTGACCAACAAATTGGATATAAAAGGAGAATGCACTGAAGTAGAACATGATAAAATTCATTTCAACTCATTTCATCATTTAAATTCATTTTTATACCTTTTGATTTAGATGGAATAACAAGATTGTTTAATTTAATCCTAAAATATCCAAACAAATAGGTTGTAATCTATATTCTACTATTAATAGGGATAGTACACTTCCGGAAAAAAAAGGGTGTTTTCAGAAATGCATCTTCGGATATACACTTTTTTTTTCGTGTTTTCGGAAGTGCATTTCCGAAATAAGACAAATTTTGAAGAAAAAAAATGCGTTTCGGAAATGCATTTCCGAAGTTAGAGATATTTTGGGTTTTTCGCCAGAGGTGACCAAGAAGACATGGGGTGGATAAAGAAATTTCCAAAAATAAATAAGAAACTTAATTCCATTTCTAAAATACAAATTTGCATAGAAGGTGAACATTCACTATCAATACCAACTAGTATCAACCAAACCATAGTTTCATTCATCTTTTACAAACCCTTTCTTATCTTTCTCTTAACCATCTTTTAAATTCTCAACTGATATATTTGCATCACCTTCATCTAGATCTTCTTCCTTGTTCCTTTCACAAACTTCATCTAAGGACTTGTAAGTGTAAAACCAAGTACATATTATGTAATAAACGAGATTTATAACTTGAATCCCACTAACAAAAAAATAATAGTAGTCCAATCTACCTCTATTAAGGTTTCTGTCAGGAAGCCAATTCCTCTCTTTATCAGTATACTTATGAACCAATGATACCAACAATGTGCCCATATAGTTACCAATAGCTGTAGTTATGCAGTACAAAGCAGTTGCACTACTTCTCATACTCTCAGGCGATTGATCAAACAGAAACTCCAAATGTCCAACAAATATGAAAACTCCAGCCACTCCATGTAAACAATACTGAGGTACCAACCAAAACACACTTATTGGAATTATCGCTTTTGGATCATCCAATAAGTTGTATTCTGCAGCAACATTTTTTCTTTTTATTTCCACTATTGCTGAAACTATAGTCGCTATAATGTTGATCACAAAGCCTACTCCCATTCTTTGCAAACATGTGATTCCAACTGGATTCTTTGTGAATCTACGAGCAAACGGGACGAAAAGACGGTCGTATAGAATAACTCCTGTCATCATGGTTAGCACACTGAAAATTGACATATGGGCTGGTGAGATTTGGAATGAGGGAGAGAGATGACGGTCCATTGAACGCGCTTGTTGAATCATAAAACTATGCATATGTGATGAAGAAGCTATGAGCAAAATTCCGGAAGCCCAAATTGGAAGCATTCTAATGATGGATTTTAACTCCTCAACTCTATGGACAGTGACTAGATTCCAAAGGTTTGGTGATAATACATTTGAATCTTTTGCATCTTTCTCTATGACAATTGCAGCCTTGTCCAACCACCTGCATATATATCTTGAGCAGTTACATACTGTAAAGCACAGACAGCAGATACCTGAACACAACACAGACACTCTGTATCTATATGATAATAAAAAAGATAGGACGCTCACACCGCTACTTATATATTATAGTATTTGACTTACTTATATTGATCAGAGTGTAAAAGGCTTCCTTCTAAAGAAATTCCAGCATCAAGTTCCTTATTCTGATATAGAAGTTTGAGGTCATTAGGTAATTTCTCATTCCTCTTTTTGACAGCAGCTACAATTACTTGCGCCAGACGAACCAAAGGACTTCCGTTTGGTTTCACAGTCTTATACAATGGTGATCCCAACACAAATGAAACTATTGATATCAACATAGCAATAGTTGGAATGCCAAGGCCCCAACCCCAACCCATATTGTCTTGAACATAAACCACAATTGTCAAAGCACTAAGAGAAGCTAACTCCATGAAGAAAAAGTACCAGTTAAACAGGCTCCAGTTCCTAGATGCCACACCACTTTTTGTCATGTCGAATTGATCTGCTGAAAAAGGAACAACACAAGGTCTAATGCCACCTGATCCAAGAGATGTGAGAAGGAGAGAGACATAAAGTGTTGATAGTTGTGAAGATGTAGGTTCTTGGCAGTTCACTTGCGTTGGACAAGGCTCGGGGCGAAAATATGGGAGAATAGTCGATATAGTAATACTAATCAATCCGAGTTCGTAAATGAGACATCCGATTGTAATAGTCCAAAACCTTCCAAGGAAGGAGTCTGCTAATAGAGCACCAATGAGAGGAGTGAAGCTAGACATTCCACCAAAATTTGTGAGTGTGTTTGAAGCTGATACCAATGGCATGTTCAACTCTTGGGTTAGGTAACTTATCAAATTACTGTGAAAACCAGCAGCTGCAAATCTATCACACACTTCATTTCCTGCATGTACATATTGTCTATCACATTTAAAAGTTTGCATCATTAATTATAGTTAAAATGAACATTGATATATCCAATCCATGCAAATTAAAACTCAATTGAATTTAGAATATTAAACACAATGATCATTAATTTAAACAAAAAGTAAGTTAGCTCACCAAAAATGAAAGGTAACGTTCTGATCCCTCCTCTTTTCTTGTTATGTGCTATCTCCACTTCTTTTTCTACCATTTCCATACTACTCTTATTCCCCTTCTCCATCTCCATTTCCACTCACTTTAGGTATAGACAGAGAGAGAGAGATTGAGGATTCTTCATAGAGGGAAAGAGCTAGGTGTCTTTTTTTTTTATAGGTTATTTTCTGATAATGTTTTTGAAAATTAACCATTTGGCTGAGTTAGAGAGCCATGATAAAGTGACATGGTTGCATTGCAAGGGGTGGTGGGATTGCGTCTAAATTCGGATTTTCTTTTTAAATATTTGTGTGTTACTTAATTGAAAATAAAAGAAAATCAAAATAGTTTTATTATAAAAACAGAAAAGAGGTGATGAATTGGAGAAATTAACTTGCCACCCAAAATTATACTTGGCACCCTCCAAAATGAATAAAATGACTTAAATGTCCGACAAAAATTTATTACCATATTTTCTGAAATTTGCGTGAAACACCGGATTTTTCAAATCTTTGGGCGATACCGAAAATTTGAGGAGCGTACCGGAAATTTGGCGAAAACAAGTAAGTTTCTGGTATTTTTTACCGAAAATTGTGAAATTTCTGGTATTTTTAAAAAATTATAAAAATACCGGAAATTTTGAAATTTCCGGTATTTCTATTTTTTTTTTAAAAATGCTATTTTTCTTATATTTTTAATTTTTTTCAGTGAGGACTAGATGTAGAGATGGTACTGTTGTTCGGGAGCCGGTGGCTGTTGCTGAGGAGCAAGTACCTGTTGCTGATGAGGAGGTGCCTAGAGTTGAGGAGCAGGTGGCTGTGGTTGAGGAGGGGGTTCTTGAGGAGCGGGTGGTGCATGATACGAACACCACCACAGGTGCATCTACGGTCCCTGACCATGTTGCTTATAGGATATGGCAGGGCGAGGAGGTATTTAACATTGCTTAAGTACTTAATTTTTATTATGCAATTTTTATTACACACTGTGTTTTAATTGTATTTTTTTTTGTTACATAAGCGTCCAGTGCTGAAGGTCACTTCTCACGGGTCGAAGTTGAGGAACTTCCCCGAGACACCGATGCCTGAGCAGGTGGCGAGGATAGTTCGGGACTTCCATTTGATGGACTTGTTGGATGCTCCCTAACGATGCTGGACGCCCCTCTATTATCAGCTTTTGTTGAGAGATGGCACCCGGAGACCTCATCCTTCCATCTTCCATTCGGGGAGAGGACGGTGACTCTGGATGATGTGCATTCCCTATTTCACCTTCCGATTGCTGGTATGTTTTGTACACCAGTTCATAGGAACCAGGCGACGGTGGTGCACATGGTGATGGATGCTTTAGAGGTTGATGAGCTGGTTGTGCTTAAGGAATTTGGTGACACTCGGGGCTTTCACCTCAGGATGTCTTGGTTGAGGAAGGTTTATCAGGAGCTTGTCAATGCAAAGAGGTACCAGGCTGCCGCTAGGGCGTACATGTAATATCTAGTGACATGTACTCTCTTTGCGGACAAGTTTGGAGTTTACATAGATGTCTGCTATCTTTCTCTATTCAGCGACCTTGAGACCCCATGTTGGGCTTGGGGAGTGGCTGCATTAACGATGTTGTACACGGCGCTTGATGCCGCATCTCGTCCCGACACCAAATAACTTGCTGACTATTTGAGCTTGTTACAGGTATATATTCTTACATGGTTTTTTGTGTTTTATTATAATTTACCTGGGCTTGATTATTTTTATTTATGCAGTGTTGGATCTACGAGCACTTCCCTCACATCTATGAGCGGAATACCCAGCATTGTGCGGCTGCTGACCCTTGTGCGAGGAGGTGGAAGGCCAGACAGACCCATCCAGAAGGGATGATTGAGTACAGGCGGAGGCTGAATTCTCTGACGCTGGATGATGTCATCTGGACACCGTATACAGGTCACTCCGATCAACTTCCTTTTGATGTATCTCCTTTATATTCATGGTATGTTAGATGGGAGAGCCATGTGGCTAAACACTTGCCTAAGAAGTGTCTACGCCAGTATGGTTATATACAGGGCATCCCACAGGCGGTCCCAGAGACTCCAGCTGGTGGCATCGATCGCTGGTTTTAGAGTCACATCCTCAGCTCCCCCGTGAGATCATTGACACAGCTGTTGCGGTTCAGCAGTCTAGGCAGTGTCTGGATGATTACCTGGAGTGGTTCCTCAGTGTGTCACACCCTAGGGTCATATCGTCTGTCGCAGCATTAGATGTTCCAGGGCCTTCAGGTACCAGGGCTTCTTCACCACCACCACCTCCACCTCCCGCTGGTGACCAGGACAACCGCCTGCAGTACATTGCAGTTCACTTGGATATCCTTATGGGTTTGATGAACCCTGATGGTGAGGTTCACAGTATTTTAGGTAGATTGGAGGATGTTGCCCGTGGAGGACCTATGTAGATTTATTTTGTTATAATTGTATTATTTGTATATTTTGTATGAACATCTTATGTATGAACATATTTTTTATTGCATAATCTTTTTGGCTAGTACATGTTTCGAGTAGATAAAGAAAATAACATCAATAACAAACAAACATAGTTAACAAACATCAGATGACAAACAACAAACAAGCATAAACAGTACTCTGAAACATGAAAACCTAGGCACTACCGAAAGACTCTGGACGAAAAAAACATTTCATTATATCGTCAACGAATCTTTGGATCTGAGCATCCAACTCGATCAGACCTTTCGTTATTCTACGGCGAAATGATTTCCACATGGTCTTTACATCTTCATTATTCTTCAACTCGATTAAGTTGTATTTCACCCTTCCATTTGTATCAATCAAGTCTTCCCAAAACTCGATCCTTGTCATCCTTCTGTTATCAGAATCATGCAGCAAATTGATGAATTGATGTGTTATCCGATAACCTAAGACCCCTATTTATACAAATGGTGGTGCATTCTAGACCACACAAATGTATCGATGCAATCAGTACCCTTTAAAAGTGTCGGCAAATATCAATCATTTAAAAAACCATAAATTACAACATACCGGAGATTTAGTTAATTTGAAACAAGAACTATGGTGCAAGAGCGAGAAACAACAATAAGAAACGAAGAAGACGATGGATTTGGCTAGGGCATGAGAGAGGAAACAAGATTCTTATCCCTAATAATGAGGGCATTTTGGTCAGTTCATAAACAAAAAACACATGTGGCATTTCATTTAAATAAAAAATAATAAAAGGTGATGCCACATTAGCATTTTTGATGATATGTCCGGCTTAAGGTTAAAATTAAAATATTTTAGAAAATTTAGTGCAATCCATGCAACTTTTTTTTTACGGGGTTTTTTTCAAATATCACCTATATGGCAAGGGGTGAAAAAACTATTTTCCCTAAAATCTATGATATGATACCGAATTTTTGGAAAATCATATATTGAGTTTTTGAAAAAACAAATATAAAATTATAATTTGTTTTCAAAATCTATAATTTCATACGAAATGTTTGAAAAGCATGACTTTGCTTTGTATAAATTAAACCACACACTTTCGAAATAATATGAAAATGACATATATAAGTGGGTTAATAGTAATTCACCCCCTGTAATGTTAGCGAATTTTGCTTTTCCCCTCCCTACCTTTTGGCAACGGTATTTTCAAAAAAATGTTGCCAAAACCTGCCTTTGGCAACGGTGGGGGGGTAAACCGAAACACGCTCATATTACAGGGGGATAAACTACTATTAACCCTATATAAGTTAATAAATTCAGAGAACACAATAAAGTCAAAATAAAATAGAATCGAAAATTGTGCTCCTAATACAACTACTATATACTATTGCATAAGACGAAATCGAGCTCCCTTGTTCCTATGCTACCTTATGTATTGCAGTGCCTCCCCTATTATGGAATTTACTACGTCCCTCACCTCCGAGCCATTAGGAAAGATTTCTTTGTCTATATATGTCTTCCCAATCTCCATGATACAACGAATCTAGGCAACACATCAACAACATGATCTTCCCTAGCCTCTTCGTCCTCTAGTATCTCCTGATGAGTTGACCTAGGTGGCTCTCCCAGAGCATCAGTTTTCATATAAGGATGTGACATTCTGAAATACCAACGGATGTAGCCGTGTACATCAATCTAGTCGCTAGGAGCTAGGGTACTTCATGCCTCATATCGTACCAGATGCAAAATATAATTATCAAACATGCTATCCATATCTCTATATGTCATAGCGGGAGAAGTAGACTCAGAAGGGTCTTTGGGAATAAACTGCATGTAGCCGAACTGCCACATGACGCGCTCCACCAGATAAGGATACATCCGATGTGAATCGCAAGCCGAACATCCAGAGTAGAAGGCAATGTTCTCCAAGGGGCCCGTCTCACGGTGATCTAAGTTTGTACGAAGGTGTATATCCTCTGCTCCCATGCGGTCAAGATACACTCTGTATGACTCTGTTGCCTGATTCCTTTAAGTGGGCTAAATGTAGAAGCACGTGGCATATCCTCAATGTAGGTCGGAACACATGACCATTCAGATATGCGTGGGAAGTGTTGTAAAATCCAAGCCTAAAAATGGTACATATGAATCATTAGTAAAAGATGCATAAATGGACGTAGCAAAAGTGTTATGAAACACTAAAAGATGCAGAAATATTATCGTCAATAGTGTGATGCTTCCTGTCACTTGTTTGGTCTACTACATACAGTCTTCGGCTAACCTGGAGTACAGGTAGACTAAATTAATGTCCCCCATTTGTACTCATGAATCCGCTCCAAGTCATCACAGTATCGCATGTAGATCACATCATCCACATAAATGACACTCTTGTCCACAAAAATAGATGTGTCAACTAAATACAACAGGTATGCTCTCAAGTGTACGTTTTATGCTGCACAACCTACTCGTCACCACCAGCAGCCTGCTATGCATCATGTAGTTGTTGTGTATACAACCTCTCTAAGAATTAAAACCTGGCATAGCCACTCGGGTGGTTTCTAACTCCTTCACAACTTCCTTGGGTCATCTCCCAAATAGTCTACCATTATCTCTGATGCCTCATCTCTGTCAATCTTGCCATGATCTAACAGTCTCCTCTTGATCGAAAGATGTAGCAGGCACGAGAAATCGTGAAGTGTGATAGACATCTCACCATGTGGAAGATGAAATGGTAACGTCTCCGAATGCCATCTCTCTACAAATGCGCACAACATACCATGGTTAATTGTAACATAACTAATCATGCACAAGTCTCTCAACCTAGATAGCTGTAACACATCCTTAACCCAATGCTCATTAGGCACCTATAATCTCATAATCTTCTAGGCATGGTTGATGAATTTTAAAGTATCATGGTCCTGTAGAAAAATAAATCATCGTTAGATATGTCTCTCAAAGAATATTTTGAATACTATAACAAACATGTTTATCAAAGAATGAAAACAATTAAATTTTACATCTCCTTCCAAGATATATTTGACAGTATAGTCGGGGTATAACGACAACAACGATAAGTCGGACATGCACACTTCCTCCAAACCTCTGCCAGCTAGGGTGCTTGTGGGGCCTCGGGTCCCTCTTCCGAAGACTCGGGTTCCTGTTGTGCTTTGAGTGCCTCAGTAGGTGGCACATATCTCCTACGGGAAGACGAAGGTGGAGATGAACAAGCCCTAGAAGTTGACGCTACCGCAACAACCAGACTAGAAACAATAGCTACCTCCGAGGCTTGAGATCTTTCCCTCCAAACCGATGCATGATGCGCACTATGCGGTACCTCAATCTATATTGTTTATCAGCCACCAACAAAAAATTCAAATAATGCATCTCTAGATTCTATAAATCAAAATGTTGGAAAATTTTAGAGATGCATTTTTGAAATATTTTGCAACTCAGAATAACATTAATGACGAAAATGCAGTCCATGCTAACATCTAAAACAATGCATTGATCATTTAAACTATCTATAAAACACATTATTCATTTCAGTAAGATATCTAAACTACCTATTAAATAACCTAATACTCTATTCACATATGAATCATATATATTCTTGGATGAACTTACTAGATAAATCATAAGAGTATATAATTTTGAGTATGTAATATAATCTCTCTGTCATTCGACGTGATGTAACGATGTGCTACATTAGTCACCTCCTATTGAAAATTATGGCAATTATATATGGCTAGAAAAGACTTGATGTTTAAATCTCTATTGACCAACCCCTCTTTCTTATAAACTTTCATGGTGCACTTTATTCACATTCATTTTTATTCTAGTACATGATACTAGCTAGTCCTATTGGTTGATGACAATAATGTCTGATGTAACTCAAGATGTGGGCTATCAATCGTGATGGAGATATGTCCAAGCTAAGTATTGTACATGTAAACAAAGTTCTAATAAATATCAAATGATGATAAAACTACATGCAAAAAAAAAAAAAATACACACATCATTTCCATTTCTTAACAATGGAACTTACATATAGAACTAGAGCATTCATTATATTCAATACTAATACTTATTATTACCTACTAATATCAACCTCACCATACTTTCATTCATCTTTTGTAAACCCTCTTTTATCCTCATCCTTACCACCTTTTAAACTGTCAACTGATATACTTGTACTCTCTTCCTCCAAATATTCTTCCTTCTCTCTGTCACAAACTTCCCCCAAGGGCTTATAATTGTAAAACCAAGCACATATTAAGTAATAAATGAGATTTATAACTTGAATCCCAGTAATAAGAAAATAATAATAATCCAATCTTCCTCTATTAAGGTTTCTATCAGGAAGCCAATTACTCTCTTTACCAGTATACTTATGAACCAATGATACCAACAATGTGCCCATGTAGTTACCAATAGCAGTAGTTATGCAGTACAAAGCAGTGGCACTACTTCTCATACTCTCAGGTGATTGATCAAACAGAAACTCCAAATGTCCAACAGACATGAAAACTTCAGCCACTCCATGTAAACAATACTGAGGTACCAACCAAAACACACTTATTGGAATAATCGCTTTTGGACTATCCAATAAGTTGTATTCTGCTGCAACATTTTTTCTTTTTATTTCCACTAGTGCTGAAACTATAGTGGCTATAATGTTGATCACAAAGCCTACTCCCATTCTTTGTAAACACGTTATTCCGGCCGGATTCTTTGTGAATCTTCGAGCAAACGGGACGAAAAGGCGCTCGTATAGAATGATTCCTGTCATCATTGTTAAGACACTGAAAATCGACATGTTGGCTGGTGCAATTTGGAACGAGGGAGTGAGGTGGCGGTCCATCGAACGAGCTTGTTGAATTACGAAACTGCCTAAATGTGATGAGGAGGTTATGAGTAGAATTCCTGAAGCCCAAATGGGAAGCATTCTAACGATGGATTTTAGTTCCTCAACTCTATGGACAGTCACTAGATTCCAAAGGTTTGGAGGTGCATTTGAATCTTTTGCATCAACTTCTGTGACAATTGCAGCCTTGTCCAACCACCTGTAGATATATCTGAGTCATTAGGTAATATTCCTGCTAGTTTTATTTATAAGAAAAAATTTACTTTTTAGATTTATTGAATAGATAATGTATCTGAGCGTACTTTAGTTATTCAATATCTGAACTTACTTATATTGATTTGAGTGTAAAAGATCTCCTTCTAAAGAAATAGCAGCATCAAGTTCTCTATTTTGATATAAAAGCTGAGGATCATCTGGCAATATCTCGTTCCTTTTCTTGACAGCAGCGACAACCACTTGCGCTAGACGGACTAAAGGACTTCCTTCTGGTTTCACATTCTTATAAAACGGCGAACCCAACACGAACAAAACTATCGATATCAGCATCGCAATAGTTGGAATGCCAAGTCCCAAACTCCAACCCATATTATCTTGAATATAAACCACAACTGTCAAAGCACTTAGAGAAGCAAAACCCATGATAATAAAATACCAGTTGAACAGATTCCACTTCCTAGACGCAACGCCATCTTTCGTCATGTCAACTTGATCCGCCGAAAAGGGAACAACACAAGGCCTAATGCCACCTGATCCAAGAGATGTGAGAAGGAGAGAGATATAAAGTGGTGATAGTTGTAAGGATGATGCTTCTTGGCAATTCAGTTGTGTTGGACATGGTGGAGGACGAAAATAATGTAGTGTGGTTGATATAGTGATGCTAATCAAACCGAGTTCGTAAATGAGGCATCCAATGGTAATGGTCCAGAAGCGTCCAATGAAGGAATCTGCTAGTAGAGCACCAAGGAGAGGTGTGAAGCTAGATGTTCCACCGAAATTTGTGAGTGTGTTTGAAGCTGCTACCAATGGCATGTTCAGTTCTTGGGTTAGGTAACTTATTAAGTTACTGTGAAATCCAGCACTTGCAAATCTATCACATGCTTCATTTGCTGCATGTAAATTGTAAATATGACTTGTAAAATATTCATGTATAACAAAGTTTTCATAATTTACTAGAATTAAAGTTGTAATTATTATCCATTAAATCGACTCAGTTGATATTTGTGCAGAGACATATCGGCTTTTGTGATTCTCAAGTTTCCTCCTTTCAGAAGTGTAAGAGACAATCATTCATGATATGGCAGGACTAGATTTGTTTTCTCAATTTCGACTTGGCTGTATACGGAGGCACTAGCGAATCCACTATTATTTGTTTGTGGATATAATCATTGAATTTGCATTTGCGGTGATGAAAATCACCGCTTTATATACTATGGATATGTTATTTCTATATATGTATGGACAAAAGTTACAGAATATTTGCACGTGGAGACTGTTGAGCAAAAATGCTACTCTCTTCACTTTTTTTTAATATTTTTATTTTAAAACACTGTATTTAGTTATAAGGTTATGTTTAAAAAGTTATCCTTGAATATATTTTAAATTTATAAATTATTAAAAATGGAGCTTTTTTTTTTTTAAATATACTCTCCTTTAATTTCTATTAATTTGCAAGTGAATGAATGAGTTAGTCCACAAAGAGGTAGAGTATCTCACTTGCGGGATAGGTGTACATTGGCATGCCTCAACCAATTTTATAAAATATAATATATTTAGTGTTATTAACAATAATAAGTTGAAGATTTAAATGATTGCACTCATATAATTAATAAACTACATTAGAATGAATTGTTTAGAAGAATTCTAATTCAAATTTTGATTGGAACAATTTTTTCTTCAGATCTTTGGATTTCTTTTATGATTTTTTAAGTTTTTAGAGATCATATATATTTATCAAAGTTCAATTATGACAAAATACTATGAATCATATTTAGTTGGACAAATATATTACCACGTTTTATTTAGTCACAATTTAATTTTGAAGAATTTGAAATTTAATGGTGTAATTTATTTCACACATTTTTAAAAACGACTCTGATTTTATATTGGCCACCATTTAAAAAAAAAAAAAAACTCAAGTCATACGAATATGAAGATAAATAAAACCAAAATAATCGATTTTATTTAATAATTAAAACAATTGTGACACTGATTTTAAAAATGAATAATTTGAAACTGTCTTCAACTATCAAATTTCTTTGCACAATTATTAAGTGAGTTAACTAAACTACATTCTTTTAGTTCTTATATCTTGAAAAATAATCATGAGGACATGAAAGTAAGAATCCATATTTCAAAGCTATGAACATAGAAACATAAGAAAAGTGAGGATTATGAAACAATGGGAAATGAAATATGAAGTAAGTTAAACAGAAAGTGAAGCTCACCAAAAATGAAAGGTAGTGTTCGGATTCCTCCACGTCGATGGTGGTTCATCTTCTTGCTCTCAGCTTTCTCCACCATTTCCATTTCCATGTCCCCCTTAATTCCCTTCTCTATCTCCATTTCTCTTTAATCATGTAATGGGTATGCGAATGCTTATATATAATATACTTCTCAACTCAACCAATAGTGTATCCTTAAATAACTAGCTATGCCTATATATGATACAATCACCACTCTATTTATAGACAGAGATGGATTGATTTTCACCCCCTCTAACAATTTAATTTAATAATCTTATAAGTCTTTATCTTTAACTTATACTACTATTTACTTTTTAATGAGTGTGATTTTTTTTATTAAAAACGTGATTTTTTTACATAAAAAATTTGTTTTTGTTAAAATATTATAAATATTTTATAATATTTTTATATTAATTTAGAGTATTACTTAATATGAAATTTGATATAATGAATTAAAATTGAGTCTTTTGATGTCAAGTTAATAATTATTATCGATAATATTTCTCTCTTATTTTTTACAAATATAATTACGAAATCAATACTTTTAAATAATAATAGAAATTAAAATTATGTGATTTTAAAATAAAGGAATTAGATTTATGAATAATGAAATGGCAAAAATTGTTATCATACCTACAATTTTTTATTTATAAAACAATCTAGGTGCAAAAACATCACAAAAAGGGCACCTCAATGGGTACAACAAACCAATCTTCATAATCAGCCACATCATCTCAATGGCTATAAAAAAAAAAGTATAGATGTATCCTACCTCATTCTGGACGGTTAGAAGCTTTAAGGTTTTTCAATAGTTTTAGGGCAAGTTCACGTGATGAAAGAGTCTATTTTGAGGTGATTTTAACGATTTGAGAGTAAGCTCACATGAGGTGATAAGCAGGGGTGATTATATCTGAACCAAACTAAAAGTAAAACTGCAAATCGAACTAATCTAAACTGAAAATCGTAAAAAATCGTGTTTGGTTTGGATGATTTTTAGAATAAACTGCGCGGTTCGGTTCGGTTTGCGGTTTTCATTTTATAAAACTGAACCGAACCAAACCGGACCACATTAAAATTAACATAGAACGAGAAACCAATCCAGTTCATTAAAATCAACAAATCCTGGTAATATGGACTCCAACCCTCTGCTAGGGTTTGTGAGTTCGCCTGAAACGACAATAGGTAATACTATTGCGGCAAGTTTGAAAAAGAGCACGATGGAGATTGATCTACAGGAACGAAGTACCAGAAAAGTCAAGGAAGGGGTGGTCCATTTGGTTGAGAAAGGTATCTCTTTCAGGGATATCATGGCTGGAAAAAGTGGGGATGCAATGGATGAGGAAACCGAATTTGATCAGGAAGGTCTGGGAATTAATGAAGATGATTATGGGGACATCAGAGTTGAGGAAGAACTGATAGGTGGTTATGAATGCCCTAACTTCATTTTCTCGGAGAATGAGGAGAAGAGAATTCAAAGACCATGGAAGAGAGGGGTGATTGTCAAGTTGCTAGGGAAGAAAATTGGATACAAGGCTCTTGAGAACAGACTGAATCAGATGTGGGTTCGTAAAGGAATTATTAGTATCATTGACCTGAGCAATGATTACTATCTTGTGGCGTTCTCACATGAGGATGATAAGAAGGCGGCAATGCTGAACGGGCCGTGGTTCATCTACGACCACTATCTGACGGTTAAAGAATGGAGGCCGAATTTCCAACCTGAAATTGAATCCATCAACGAAGTGGAGGTGTGGGTGAGAATTACGGGACTCCCAATATAATATTATGATACTAGGGCATTAACATGCTTTGGTAATCGTACTGGCTGGACGGTGAAGGTTGATAAAACCACAACGAAGCAAGAGAGGGGCAAATATGCCCGCATCTGTGTTACGGTGAACCTGGAAAAACCGCTTCTTTCTATGTTGAGAATCCAAGGAAGTAGTTACAAGATTGAGTATGAAGGGCTACATTTACTTTGTCTTGTTTGCGGTCGCTACGGACATTATAAAGAAAGTTGTTACTTCAATAACAAAGGGAAGAATCTGTTGGGTGAAAACAGTAATGATGGAGAGAGACATGCAGACAATGAAGCTAAAGGTGATGGAAGTAGGCAAAGAGTGTCTGAGGTGGAAAATGGACCCTGGAAAATTGTTCAAAAACAAAGGAGGGGGAAGAAAATGGTGGATGGTCGGAAAAACACGACTCCGATGAACTTCAATAGAAAATTTAATGCTGGGGGATCCCGTTTTTTAATTTTAGAAAATGAGGATATTGAAGTTAATGTTGATTATAATGCTAATTATGACAAAATTAATCCCATTATGGAAAAAGATGGGACAACAATGATTGCTCCTGATTATTCCATTATGGATAAAGTTCCAAATAAAAAAAGAGTAAATGACAATAATGATGGTGCTGATGTGGAGAACACGGGAGAAATTTATAAAGAGGATATCCTTGATTCTATTACGAGCTTGGAGATTAATACTGGGGCCCAGGAGTCTGAAAAAGTTACGATTGGTCAAAGGCTTGGTAACAAGAAACAAAAACCTAGAATTAAAAACAAGAAAACTTCTTTGGAAACACGTGGAGGTATTCAATCAAAGGAGAAATCTGGAGGCATTAGTAGATCAGGTGTGGAGGGAATGCTTGAGAATTTTAAACCAGGAGCTACAAAAGAGGCAGAGACATATGATCTATTTAGCTTAGTAAGGAGAAACAAAAATGAGCTAGTTGAAGTTGAGAATGATGTTTTACGTAAGAAGAATGCATTTGTTCACACTCAGACAGTGGTGGAGGGCCATGCAGGGAAGGAAGGAGCTATTAAGGTAGATGAGCCACCAGATTTAATTGGAGCCAGACTCATGAATTTTTCCTACCCTATTAGGGAATCTCAACCTATGAGGCTGGATATAGAGCATATAGATGATAACATAGCAGGTGAATCAACTTCAGTGGAAGGGACTAATGAAGTTTTGAAGGACACTCCGTGAGTTTTGGTTGCCCTAATCTCTTCATTATGTCTTTATGACGTGTACAAATAAAATAATCATGTGTTGGAATTGTAGAGGAGCAGCTAATAAAGCCTTCTTTAGATATTGCAAGCAATATCTAGATACTTATAATCCTAGTGTTTTGGTGATTATGGAAACTAGATGTGATCCGTTAAAACTTAAGAAGACGATGATGAAACTTGGGTTTGATTTGATGGAGTCTTCTGATAATAGAGGATTTGCTGGTGGAATTGTGTTAGCCTGGAAATCTAAAGAAGTTCAGATCCAGGTGCATGATATTAATAGTCAGTTTATTCACGCCAAAGTGTGCATGGAGCATGTGGATGATTGGTGGTTAACGGCTGTGCACGCTAGTCCCAACGATAATTGTAAATAGCTGTTATGGGATAGCTTGAAAAACATTGCGAGAAATTTGGCAGGAGGATGGATGGTTGCAGATGATTTTAATGACATTGATAATGTGAACAATAAAAAGGTGGCTTGCTTGCTTCCATGCAACGTTGCCATAAGATGAGGGAGAGAATTGAAGCCTGCAAAATCAGCAACATTGATATGTGGGGACCCAAATTTACGTGGAGAGGTCCAATCTTTCATGGCGGCCAACGAATCTACAAAAAATTGCATAGAGCCTTGAGTAACGACGAGTGGAAGATTCAATTCCCTGATGCTTATGTTCAAGTCTTAGTGCGGGTGGAGTTCTCCGATCATCACCCTATTCTCATTAATTTGCAAGAAGAGAACCGTGTTTACCAGAAGCGCCCGTTCAGATTTGAAAATGCATGGCTCATGCATGACACTTACAATAGTATGCTGCAAGAGGTGTGGAAGAAGGATTAGTCTCTTACGTGAAACCTTAATAATATTATGATTGGTATTGATAAGTGGAAATTTGAGTCACTTAACCAAATTAAAAGAATAAAGAGGATAGCTTTAAGAAGATTAGAAGGAGTCCAAATTAAGCTGCAGATGAGAGATAATTATGGTGGTATGAGGAGACTTGAGAAGCAACTTCAGAAGGAGCTTAGTGATATTCTGAATAAGGAGGAAATGATGTGGTTTCAGCGATCGCGAACGATGTGGTTGGCAGATGGTGACCGCAATACAAAATATTATCATTTGAAAATATTGGCTTGGAGGAGGAAGAACAAAATTATAACACTCAAGGATGATGATGGTACGTGGATAAGTGACCATGATATTCTGAAACTGCATGTTACTAAGTTCTATAAAAAACTTTTTTCGTGTTATCAAGGTTTGTGTAACTGGAGACAATCTTCCATCAGTTTCCCTAGAATATCTCATAAGGACCTGGAAATTCTGAATGCGGATATTAGCGATAAGGAAGTTAAGACAGCCCTTTTCTCCATGAAGCCTTGGAAAGCCCGAGGGCCAGATGGTTTCCCAGCTGGATTCTACCAGAAAGCGAGGAGTACAGTGGGAGCAGATTTAATTAAGTTTGTAAAGGAGATTTGGAAGAATCCTAGTGGCATGGCTGACTTTAATAAAACAGATATTTGTCTCATCCCAAAAGTGGATCAACCAACTACTGTGGCTCAATTCAGACCTATTTCTCTTTGCAATACAAACTACAAGATTATCAGTAAGGTGGTTATTGCAAGACTTAGACCGCTTAAATCTCATCTTATCTCTCCGTTGCAGACCGGTTTGTTCCTGGGAGATCCATCCACGAGAACATCATCATTGCCAAAGAAATCATGCATTCCATGCAAAAGAAGAAAGGTAAGAAAGGCTATTTTGTTATTAAATTTGACTTATCAAAAGATTATGATAAGTTAAATTGGGAGTTTATTTGGAGGATATTGGTGGAGATAGAACTTCCTAGGAATATCATTAATGTTATCATTCATGGTGTGACTAATGTGGAGACGAATATTAATTGGAATGGCAATAAGAACGAATTTTTCAAACCGCAACGAGGAATTCGTCAAGGTGATCCTATGTCCCCTTATCTGTTTGTTCTTTGTATGGATAAGCTATCTCATTTGATAGAGCAGGCGATTCTAGAGAAGAAATGGAAATCGTTTCAAATTGGTAGGAATGGAGTTTTTATTTCACATATGATGTTTGCTGATGATTTGTTGATATTTGGGGAAGCTAATGAAGCTTAGTTGAATTGTGTGAAGGCTACTCTTAACACTGAGAAATCTAGTATTCTTTTCAGTGAAAATGTTCCTCGTCGCACTAGGAGTCAACTTATCCATATATCTGGATTTAGAGAAACTCATAGCTTTGGCAAGTATCTTGGGATTTATCTCAAAGGGAAAGCTAATAGGAAGCAAGATTTCCAATATGTTGTAGATCAGGTGGCTAACAAACTGTCAGGTTGGAAAGCTCGTAATCTCTCGTTTGCTGGTCGAGTAACCTTAGCCAAGAGTGTCATTGAAGCTATACCTACTTATCCTATGATGACAAATCTTATTCCGAAAGCCTGCATTCATGAAATTAAGAAAATCCAAAGAAGTTTTATTTGGGGTGACTCTGATTCGAGTAGGAAATATCACGCGGTAAGCTGGGACAACGTGACAAAAGAAAAATGTGATGAAGGGCTTGGTTTGAGAGATCTTAGTATCATGAATATTGCATGTATAATGAAACTGGGGTGCAAAATTTTGAATGGTGATGATGACTTGTGGTGTCAAATTTTGCATAAGAAATATAATGTGGTGAATAATAGCAATAGTCTTCAAGCTAAGGATTCTGACTCTTGCTTGTGGAAAGGCATAGCGAAAGCGTCACTAGGGCTGGCTGATCTGAGTGTTTGGAGTATTGGTAATGGTTTGGAAATCAAACCATGGATGCATATCTGGATTGATAGAGGCAAGCGAGTAGCAGATTTAAATCTCAATATTCCTGAAGGTATGAGTAATCTGAGAGTGGCTGATTTGGTCGATGAAACGGGTGGATGGAATTGGACCCTTCTCAACTGGAATCCAACTGATTTAAAGCTTAGAATTGCGGCCATGGCACCTCCCTCGAATGATAATGGTCGTGATAAGGTAGTATTCACCACAGATGAAGAAGGAAATATCTCTATTAATCAGCTCTACAAGCACCTGGTGCAAAGTGGTGACAATGATGATAGTAAGGTTTGGAGTAGAATTTGGAAGCTGAATGCCCCTGAGAGAGTCAGAACCTTTGTTTAGATTCTTCAGCATGATCGCTTGCTTACGAATAACCGTATTAGCATGTCAGGCTTTGGTCTGGATGGTTGTTACTTATGTGGAGCGAACCATGAAACCTCCCTTCACGCTCTGAGAGACCGCAATGTAGTGAAAGGTGTTTGGGACTGTATAGTTCCTATTACTCTTAAATCTAACTTTTTCCTTGCAGGTTGGCACGATTGGATAAAACTAAATTTTTTTAACTGACTTGCATGGTAGCAATGATTGGGGCGATACCTGGGCAATTGCTTGTCACATGTTTTGGCACTGGAGGAACAAGGAAGTTCATGATAACACTTTCAAGCGGCCAGTTTGTGCTACAGCAGTGATTATGGATAAGGTGCTCCAATACAAGAAGGCTATGGTCATAAGTAACAAGATTATGGAGAGATCCCATGATGTTAAGCTTGTCCATTGGTGTACTCCGAAGCATGCTTTTGTGAAGCTGAATATTGATGGTGCCCACGATCATACTGGCTTATCTGGAAGTGGTGGCATTATCAGAGATAGTCATGGTGCTTAGATTGGAGGTTTTTCCAATTGCATTGGTTCGTGTAGTCCGTTAATGGCTGAATTATGGAGTGTTTATCTAGGTATCAAACTGGTTCTTGAACTTGGCTATTTAAAAGTGGAGGTGGAATCCGATTCTTCCAGAGCTGTTGATTGCATCAAGATGAAGAAGAGGAACAATAATATGCTGGTGGGGAGCTTAGTGTCTAATATAGTCAAGATTTTCTCTCATTTTGAAGGGGTGGAAATTCAGCATGTTTATAGAGAGGCTAACAATTGTGCTAACTTGCTTGCTCTAGAAGGAAAGAAATTGAGAGGTGATACCATTTTCTATAGAAATCCCCCTCCTTGGCTGCTGCTTGACTTGGAGAAGGATAGAAGACTTTTCTCTAGTCCTAGGATTATTTCCTTGTAGTTTTTCTTCTTTTTTGGGCCTTTGGCCCTCCTTAATATCAAAAAAAAAAATCAACAAATCCTAATTTAATGGTCGTGATTCATTGTTCTCATTTCTCATAATAACCAAGTGTTCTCACTTTACGACATGTGATATAATTAAAGATGTTGTTTGATTACATTATCTATGTCAAGATATAATTTAACATATTATCTGATTTCCTATGTCAAAATCTAATATATTTAATATGTGTGATATAAATGGTCACAAAAGTAAAAATTGTAAAAATAATTTTTTTTGAACTTGCAAATAAATAAATTAACCCTAATAAATATAAGTAAGAATTTCACATTTTTAAATATTTTTAATTAAATTAAAATATAGGTGATAAATAAATAATATGTTTTTATCATGATTATACATAAGGAATAAAATTATATGAATTCTAAAAAAATAAATTAAAAGAATAAAGTATATATTTTTAAGTTTAAGTTTAAATAAATATATTAATATTTAAAAGAAAAAATAAATAAAATATACCCGGGTTAAAATAAAAAATAAGAAGATTAACCTATTTTAGTTAAAATAGATTATAAATTAATTTTAAAATTAATAATTTTGAAGTCAGAACAATTGTAATCACTGGTATCCATCCTTAATATTCTACAATATATTTTATAGACATGCCATATTTTAAATACTAAATAATACTTCAACTTTCTAACAGTAAAAAGAAAAATATAGAAGGTGGTATTTTTCCCCAAAATCAAGAAAATTAGAAGAAAAAAAAAATTGTAAGAGAGAGCATGAACAAATAAAACTTGATATGTTAATAACAAAATCACACATATTTAAAGAATGTTTATATATGTTATATTTTAGGAAAACAAACTCAATTATAAAAAGATAAATAACATAATCAAGTTGTTGGTTTAAATTTTAATAGCAGGTTGATACATGGAGTAACTTTAAAGAGTTAGAACTAAAAAGTCTTTTAATAATAACCGTAAAATTTAAATTAATCTCTCAGATTTTAAAATATTCATTCAATAATCACATGAGAATGAGTACTTTATATATATATATATATATATATATATATATATATATATATATATATATATATATATATATATATATATATATATATATATATATATATTTGAGTCGGGTCCATACCCCTCTGGCGCCGGTCACTATGAGATACTCTGGTCCAAGTTATGGTTTCTGAATCGACTAAGCAGATGTATTTACATATGTGTGTTCTTTACTGTAAGGCTATCTTGTACCTTACTACAGGAGATTTATGTCTCGAGCAGATCCAACGATCCTCCGCATTCCATGAATGAAAGATAGCGAAGACTTTTTGATTTAGTAACACCTGGCAAGCCTTGGGGTCAACTGTTTTGGGCCGGCCAAAGAGCTAAAGACCTAATTAATATCAATCCACTTCAAGTGACCCAAGGTATAAAAGTTATCTCTCTCGAAAAGTGTAACACCCCGTTTCGTTAGATAATTTTGTTTAATTTAATTATGCCTTTTGTGTGATTTATTTACTTCCTGTGTGGTTGTGAGGGTAAGTATCCTTGAGGTGGGAATATAGGGGGAGAGAGAGGGGTTGGTATAGTTGTTTAAAATTATTTAAAATTTAAATAATGATAAATTAGTGAGTTTATTTAAATAAATACGAATATAGTAAAAGTTGGGGTAAAAGTGAATATTGGAGGGTCAAATAATGGGTGGAGAGAAGCTTGTGTTTAGTTGGGCCTAACTTTAATTAACCAAAAGTTATTAGAATAATATATATTCTAAAAAAAATTGGAGAAAAATAGACGATTTATATCAGTACGTGAGAAGAGGAGAATAGAGAAACGAAGATTTTGGAAAAGGATTGTTGGGGCTTGAGAGAAGGGATCAATTGAACTTTATCTTGTTGAATTTTCTGGTATTAAAAGATAGGGGGAGAAAGGACTTTCAATATATGTGTATTTCATGATGGAGTAGAAAATAAATGTCCTTGCTCTCATTAATGTTCTATGATTTTATTCTATGAGTGTTGTGTTTATACATGTGATTTTATGAATGAAATTATACTTGAATCATCATGATTATACCTGTATAAATTTCTACCATTGACGAGTGTTTGGATGTTGAGATCATGAATGTGAGTGTTGGTGAAATTGTTGATGAATTGTTATGAATCATGATGAATATAGGTCTTGTAGTATATTGATGTTATTTGATAACACTACTACAGAAAACCCATTTAACAACGGTTGTAAAATACATATAATCACGTGGGTTCAGACATTGTTATGTAAAGTGTTGTCGTAAATACGTTACTTACAATCACGGTGCCGAGACCGTTATAGTATACTAAAAAGTGCACGCGCTATCACAATGATTAGTTAAATCAACCATTGTGATATACCTAGAGGTCCCTGGTTCAATTCTCAGCACTGACAGTTTAGAACATAAATTATAATTCATCACAGTTACATTAGATAATTGTTGTGGTAAGTACCCATAGTTTATTATATACTACGTAGATTGCTTGTATTTCCATACACCTCATTAAAGAAATAGAACCATTCAAATTGATGAAGAAGTATATAATCTAAAAATTAAACTATTCTTGAAAACCAGCTTAAACAAACCATTTGTTTTCCTACTCTTTAACATAAAAATATGGTTCAATAGTATGATTCCTTCATTGCATCGATTCCTTCGATTCTATTTTAATTTGAACAACATCAATTTATTGGTTGGGTCTACCTCATTGTCGTCGTTATCATCGTAATTGTTTTGATAACTTATCATCATAATAATCACGATGATAAGCGACGACAATGAGGTAGACCCAATAATTAAATTTTATTCAAATTAAACTATAAGAGAATATATCAATGTATTGAATGATCGGATCATGGAATCACATTCTAAATGCTAAAGAACATGAAATAAATGATGAGATGTAAGCAATCAGAAAACATTGATTTATATAAGTTGGTTTTCAAATACAACTTAATTTTCAGATTATAAATTTCTATGTTAATTTAAATGAATGTATTTTCAGTAAAATGTTAATGAAACAAACAATCTACATAGCATATAATAAACTATAATTCATCTAATGTCAACCTGTATAAGAATTTAAAGAATAAAATATTATTAAGTCACAAGAAGCCTCTTTCTTGTGACTTAGCAATATCTTATTCTTGTTTTGATCGGAACAGTTGTCAATAACAACATACAACAACACAACAAATACACGCAACAACATAAAAATACACACATTTTAGGACACACCTTTTATAGAAAATTATCGTGAAATGGAACAATTATGAAGTTCATCTAGTTTGGAAAGCTATGAAAAAAATACAAAGGTGGATAAAGTTTCCACAATAACTTCATACTTCTTATATTTTCTTCCATAGCTACGCAAACTAAATGTACGATAGCCACGCATGCACTTTGTTAAGGTGGTTAGACGAATATGAAAAAATCATGACAACAAACATTTATTAACAACAACAAATCTTATGACGATGAAGAAAAGAAAAAAAATTAAGAAAATCATGTGAAACATAACAACAACATACACGAAAACGAGAAAATTGAAGAATACCTTCATGTATGATGAACAAGATAAATTATTATCACTTATCTGAAAAACACTCATATGGAATAGGAAAGCTAACGACGAAGAACAAGATTGACGACTATTTTCTAGAATAGGAAAGCTAATGACGAAGAAGAAGAGAAAAAATGAATGATAGGGTTTTCCCGTGAAGGTTACGACAATACTGTAAAGAAGCGAGAGTTATTCGCTTATATATAGGTAAACTTGTCACAACGGTTATACAAAATAACCATAATGATATCCCTTTTATTTTTTTAAAACTAAATAAAAAAGCAAAGGCGCGCCTTAACGTTAAAGGAATCAAATATTTTAGGACGCTGAGGTTCGAACCCATGAAAGCTTGATTTTATCACCACGGTGAGCTTAACAACCGTTAATTATACCCTAAGAATTTTTAATTTAAAAATAAATAAATTTTAGCGCCTGAGAGTTGAGATGTCACCACAGTGTTTGAAAGAACTGTGATGACTTGGATGTTGTTGTTTCCGCCTTTTCTAGTAGTATAACATGATTCACTGATAAATTCGTGTACTGTGTTAATTAATTGTGAAATCATGAGAAATAGTGAATTAACTTGGTAATTTGATGAAAATAAGATGTAATAATAGTAGAGAATGGAACTGTAATGTTGGATCCTAGAAATAAGTTGTTTCACGTGTTTGGGAGTGTTTGGGTAGAGTTTAAGAATACGTGATTATTACAGTGCGTGTAAAGATTGTATTTTTGGAAAATTGAATTATGTCAATCAATTGCAGCCTAGAGTCAATCGATTGACTTTCGTTTTTGGCCATCATGTAATCAATTAATTAAAGGAACTTAATTGATTGTTCTTAATCCATAAGAAACTTTTGAGAGAAATAGAGAGTGCGTGGTTTTGGGGACAATCGATTGACAATCAATTGTAGCAGGTCAAAAATGCGGAAAAAACTATTTTAGATGGAGAACAATCGATTGGCTGTTCCTTTCAATCAATTGCACATTTGGGATTTTTAGTCAAATATTTTTTGGATCATAACTGGAGATTCGTGACTTCGTTTGAGGCACAATTCGAAGTGTTGGAAAGCTAACACGAATTGCCATCAAAGGGAAATGTCTTCAGGGGCTGAATATGTTGTGTTAATATGGTTGTTGTTGTATGATTTTTGAAAAATTATGAATTGGACAATGTTTGATTTCCTGATGTTTTATACCATAACTTTTGACCCATATATCTGAATAACGCGCCATTTGAAGTCTAAGAAAGTAAACATTCAGAGCTACATCATGGTAGTTTTTGGTGAAATAATTGATAAGTGGTCATGTGCCTACTGTAGGAATGTTTGTGATGACGTTTACGACGCTTTAACGAATCGTTGTGTTATTTGATGAGGTGTTAATGTTATAATAAATTAACATGATTAAATACTTTCGAATATGAAATTGTTGAGTTGATGTTGTTGGTGTTGTTTGTTTATTGTTATAATATTGATTAATGATTGTGTATGGTGATTTATGTTACAAGTAATGGTGATATATGCACGATGACTATTTTGGTGAATCATTTGGTGATAATGCATGTTGTTGAGTGTCATGCATCATGGTGTACGAACTTCGGTACAATTTTGGTGAGCCTTGATTTTATGGTGGGAATAAAGTGCGAGTATCTAATTCCATTGAGGGGGTTAGTGAAGTGTTGCTATATGGTGATTAGCGGAGATTTTTGGTGTGCTCTAGTTCCAAGAGGGAATTTGATCTTATGGTGGGGATTGAGGAGCAAGATGAACCTGAGTGTTCATAAATGGTATCGCATGCATAATGAGTCAATTGTGGAGTACATTGCATACATAATAGCATATGTGGTTGATTATTAAGGATGTTGTTGATTTATTGAAAATGTGTGTATGTTGTTGCGAATGGGTGTGAGATCATGAAGTGATTTGAACGTTGGAGTGTTAACCCTACAAGTCAATCTCCACAACACCGTATCGAAGAACAACACCACCAGTTCAAGATTCCTTATCACCAACTTACACAAAATTCTAATTTCGAAACTGAACATCACTGATACTAAGATAGAGAAAATGTATTTTGTGTATATATATATATATATATATATATATATATATATATATATATATATATATATATATATATATATATATATATATATATATATATATATATATATATATATGTTTAAGTATTCATGATCCTAGAATCATGGTAGTAGTGAATACAATGATCCTATAATAATTACAAAGTAATAATGCTAATGAATATATGATTTCATAACCATAACATCCATGTATCATGACATATCATTCTATAACTGTCATGATACATGGGTGTTATGATTATGCAATCATATATTTATTAGCATTATTACGTAGGGATCATTGTATTGACTCCTACCATGATTCTAGGATCATGAATACTTAAACATTACTCTCTCCGTTTTAAAATGAATGTCGTTTAAGGTTTTTGCACACAGTTTAATAAATATAATAATATTGTCATAAAACATTATACTTTGATTAAATTAACCTTAGAAATTGTTGTGAATTAAGTGTGAGGAAGAAGTCCCACATTAGTTAAAAAAAGGAAAGAATGAACACTTTATAAGTGAGAGAACCCACACACACACCTATCACCTTAAGGTTTTAGGTGGAGAAGTGGTGTCTCTCCCACAAAGGTGGGTTGCTCAAAGAAATATCCCGAAAATTAACAATGCTCTCGAACTCGGCCCTCCCCCGATGTTGCGCTAACAGAAATGTATTGGAAATAGTGTACAGAGTAAAAATTAAAGGATACAATTGAAAAAAATAACAATTATTACTATATTGAAAAGTGAAAATGACATTCATTGTGAAACAAATTTTATTTGTTAAAATAACACTCATTGTGAAACAGATGGAGTATTATATATATAATATTACATTCATCGTGTATCATATATATATTTTATTTGTTAAAACAACACTCATTGTGAAACAGATGGAGTATCATATATATATAAATTATGTAGGAGAGAGAAAAAAATTCACTCATAATCTCCACCATTTATTTTAAAATCCAATGGTTCAGATTCATTCTCACATTCTCATATAAATATGACATTCTCTTATGATATGCCATATATATATATATATATATATATATATATATATATATATATATATATATATATATATAATAAATTCTCTATCTTAGCATAATGATGTTCTGTTTCAGACAGGGCCGGTCCAATCAACGCAGAGGCCTTGTTCTAATTTTAAAAATGGACCCAAATTTAAAATATAAATACAATTATAATAATTAAAAAAAATACATAAAAATTACATTTATGTATTAATCAATAATATATTTAATTATAATCATTTTGAGTTTTGATCTATCTCAATTTTTGTATGTATTAAGTTTTTATTTTAGTATTTTTTTGATTTAATGGATTTTTTTTATAACATTTTATTTATTTCCATTAATATTTATGAAAAAAAATTGGATCTTTTAAAAATTTGGGGCCTCCCAAAATTTGGGGCCCTGTGCTGTAGCACTTCCTGCACATGCACAGGGCCGGCCCTGGTTTCAGAATTAGAATTTAGTGTAAGTTGATGATAAAGAATCATAAATCAGTGGTATTGATCTTTGATACGTCATGACGAGACTTCTACTTCTAATAATAACATTTTTTTTTTAGAGAAATATAAAATTTGTGGAATCAGAAGCCTAACTCCTAACTTTATGTAAAAAAAAAAAAACATTTACAGTTTGATTTTGATAATGTATGTCGTGACTCTTCCCGTCCTTATTAATATATCCCATTATATAAAATATTCAATAAAAAATTATTAAAATTTTAACAGTGTAATAAGTTTTTCATTTCCAATTTCACTTTAAACCATTTTTGATAATTATGATAACTATTGTCAAAAAAAAAGAAAAAAGTTAATAATGATGACGTCGCAGCTTACGCGAAGTGAGTTGGAATTAATATGGGTGTCAATGTCGATAACATGCTGTTGCTATGGTTGTTGTTGACATTAACAAGTTTGAATTCAAATACAATCTTTCCATATAAGGACACTAGTGTATCACAGCCCCACAGGAGAGGCAACAATTTTGTATTGCTTTCGGGACAATCAATCATGTCCGTGACACTTTGCAGCTACACTTTTTAATATAAAATTATGATTTAAGCTCGTGAAGTGTCGTATGCAATATGCATCAACAGCGTTTGATTAAATTACTACTTTATTACTGTATTCATGAATCACTGAATTGGTTGTAGAGTTGTGAAAGACTTTTGCATTGCAACATAGATATGGAGTATGGACCATGAATGATTACAGTGGTCAACATTCGAAGGACCAAGTTGTAGGACACTTCATCTTGACATGACTAAAATGGAATAATTCATGCATTGAATAACTAGGGACCATAATAAAAAAGACTGTTGTGTTGTGGCATGCGGATTGTTGATGTATCTTCCCATTTTCGACTTGTGCAGAGACAAGCAAGATTAGCTAAATCTGCCACCTATAAACTAATTTGGTTACGAGTCTTGGGTGTTGTCTATGGTGGTGGTCCTAACTCCTAACATGGTTAGGATTTGATCGCCCAATGTCCAATTTATAGAGGTTAAAGGAGAGAGTCGATTTAGAAGATTTATCTTGAGATCCTAAAAATTTTATTTTAATGTTTGTTCTATAAAAAATTATGATATATGTATTAATGATTACTGATTATACATAGCAAAACTTTGAAATTGTTAAACTTTCATGATTTATTAATTTTTATTGAATATGGCCTCATATATTAATTAAGAAAAGAGAAAAAATATGTGAAAACTTTAAGCGGGTCTTAAATTCAGCTGTATGTTGTGTGTAGGTGATTAGAGGGCGTAGGGCTTTACTTCGCGCATGTCGGTTCAAGAATATTATTGTAAACTGAATCGCAATATTATATATATATATATATATATATATATATATATATATATATATATATATATATATATATATATATATATATATATATATCTTATAATATTGCATCTATAATTCATAAGACATAAATAAAAGAAACTATAGTTGCTCTATAGTAGTAGAGGTAGACATACTGACTGAACAGCGTTAACAAAGATTGACTGTGTTCATTGTTTTTTAATTTTGTTTCTCTTTGATCTTCTATACTATTTGTTGTTCTAACAAATAGTGTAAAATTCTAGGTAACTACGTTTGACGAGACAACTTATTTGAGATTATGGCAAATGAGGGTTAAGGATATGTTGGCTTAGCAAAGTGTACATAAGACGCTGTTGTTAGCTGAAGATTTCGTTTTATATTATTTATCCTTCGAAGAAGTAGAAGATCGAAGGAAAGATGGTTACTGATGGCCATCCCTTAAAAATAAAAGAATGGCTACTGATGGCCATGCTTCGAGAGTAAAGATTTCTAAGTTCGCTATGAAGATAATGAATACTGAAAGCTAGTGAAAAGTATGTGTCTTCGGGGACTTAGACAAATTTGTAAATATATTCAAGTATTACTACTTAGCGTGTTTTTTCGTAGTGTTTGTTTAATATACTGCCACGCGTCGAAGACGGGCTCAGGCGGGAAGATTTGAAATTCGAGGACGGTTTCGTAACTGTCCAATAACAGATGGCTCCGTTGGAAGTTCTGATGAGAAACGTGGCAGCAGATTAGTATAGGACCGTTAAGGTCGAAACTAGTATAAATAGGAGTCTAAATGTTAGGATTCCGTGTGTTCATTTTGTACAAATCACTCACATATTTACTCAAGTATCAAGCGTTAAGAGAAAGAGTTCGCTGAGAAAATGTACGTATGACACCACCATTTTAATACATGTGTATTATCCTTTGCTTTTAAATATCTTTCAGAATTACTGCATTTCGTTTACTTCTTGCCATTTACATTTCTGCATCTTTACTTTAATGTCATTTACTTTCGAATTACTTTCATGTTATTTACTTTCAAAGTCTTTTACATTTCTGCAGTTTAAGATTCTTTACGTTTCAATTGTCCTTTTAATTTTCTATGTTATGTTACTTATCTTTTCGTTGAAGTCACATTTATATGTAACAAAGTGATTGTCAAGACTATTTGTTCTGTTAATCGAACAACGCTTATTGAAGAAGACAAATAATGAATATGGTTCGAATAAACATTGATGACAATCTTCTTGACTATGTGTCCTAGGATCAATCTAGTCGATCCTGCAAGTAACCAAATCATATTTATTATAGTTTGGAAGACTAGCGGTTGTTTACCGGAAATCACCGTAAACAAATTGGCACGCCCAGTGGGACAGTGTCAAGCAGATTGTTTTAATCAATTGCTTTATTTTGTCTAGACAATATCAAGATCTTGTATGAACCTTAGGAACGGTAAATTAAAGAACAGTGCACAACCGATTCCCAAACGAAGGTACAACAGGAAAATGGTCGTTACGGCCAGTGCAGGGGGTAATCAAGATCCCCCACAAGGTTCAGGATCAGGAGCGGCAAATTCGACTTCGACTCAAGAAACACGAGATGCAACGGGTCCAAATGGATCGAGACCTGCAGATAATTCCCAGGCTTTGCCTGAAAATAATACAGGGCCTTTAGGGACTATTCCAGTTTCAGTGTCGACAACCGCACCCTCATCCACAAGCGCAGAGGACGTATTGTTTGCCTCGACAAATGCAGCAAACAATTTGTTTGGTCAAGGCACGAATTCTGCTTTCGAATGGAGACCAAACAGTTCATATGGAATGCCATACCCATACGGAACAGGCGTACGAGGGGCAGGACCTATATATGCCCCAACTAACAATGCGACATTTTCACCGAATGTTAGTTCAGTGGGTCGAAGTGCACATAACACTGGTTTTTCTACCCAGGTGCCTCATTTTACCACACATAACCAAGCAGCATTTCGACAAGAAATGGATGCAAGCAACCATGATATGGTAGGGGTTTTGGCCAGAGAATTGACTTCAGTTTTAAGCCCACTAATGGCAAATGTTACTACTACAAATAGAGAAAACATGGAGACTTTCCAAAAGATATCATCTCAAATGAATCGAATGGCAGAATTCATGGGAATAACGCCACCTAAAAGGAAAGACAAACAGCCTTTGAATCAAGAAGAGAGGCCCATTTTAGAACGTGTTCAAGACATAGTTCCGTCATCTAGGACAACCACTAGGGATGTAGGCCCCTCACGAAGAACAGAGATATTCGAAGGAACTCCAATAATTAACTTAGAAGCTTCAAATCAAAGAACCGTCCCCGTTCGACAAGAAACGGAGGAGGATCGACCCAGATTAAGGATTGTGGGTAGGAACGAACACCCAGATGAGGTTGTTCAAAGAGTCAGAAGAGAAAATCTGGCTACAGAAAATAACTTAACTGCCATGATAGAAAGGGTTATGGCCAATAATGGCCTTAGTACCGGACTTAGGCGTCCAAACTATACATCCCCTATATCAGATTATATCATGCAGACAGAATTGCCTAGGGGCACTAAGGTACCCAAATTTACAAAATTTTCAGGCGAAACTAATGAGTCAACGGTGGAACATATTGCTAGATATTTGACAGAAGCAGGAGACTTAGCGGGAAACGAGGATTTAAGGATCAAGTATTTCCCTAGTTCGCTGACAAAAAATGCCTTCATTTGGTTTACTACTTTGCCACCAAATTCGATAGATGCATGGGCATACTTGGAAAGACTTTTTCATGAGCAATTCTACATGGGTCAAACTAAGATAAGTTTGAAAAAATTGGCCAGTGTTAAAAGAAAATTCACAGAAACAATTGATGATTATTTAAATAGGTTTCGTTTGTTGAAATCAAGGTGTTTTACAACAGTCCCAGAGCATGAACTTGTTGAAATGGCTGCAGGTGGTCTAGATTATTCAATAAGAAAGAAACTAGATACTCAATACCTTAGGGACATGGCCCAATTAGCAGACAGGGTTCGACAAGTCGAACGACTGAAGGCAGAAAAAGTTAGGGCGAATAAAAGTTATAAGAAAGAAAGAGTAGCGTACGTCGAAGCCGAGGATGCTGATGATGAGTCTTTCAATGACTCGTATAGCCCTGAAGAAGTCGAAATAGACTTAGCTGAATTGAAAGAAGCGCCACCTTACGCCTGCAAATTGCTAAATCCTGCCAATGGGAAAAACCCAGTAGAAAACGATAAGAATGATAGGTTCCCTAAGAAAACTTATACATTCGACATTACCAAGTGTGATGAAATATTTGATTTATTGGTAAAAGATGGCCAAATGATACTACCTCCAAATTCAAAAATTCCTCCGTTGGAACAACGGAAGAAAAGAGGTTTTTGTAAATATCATGGGTTTTTAGGCCATAAAACTTCTCAATGTTTTCTTTTCAGGGATCTAATTCAAAATGCTCTCAATGATGGAAGGTTGAAGTTTGCTGACAAGACCAAGAGTCATATGAGGGTCGATACCAATCCCCTAAACATTGCTGACGCTAGCCTCTGTGAGGTAGAAGATATCAACATGGTGGAGGCTTCTGAAGTCGAAGTTGTGGAGACTAAAGCAATGTTCAATGGAAAGCGGGCTACTGAAAGCCTAAAAGGTGAAACAGCCTTCAACACTGTTGTTGAAGAATCTTCCAAGACAGAAATAACTGAAGAAAACAGTGAGGCCACTGAAGACCTCAGGATGAAACTCCAGAAAATTCAGATCTCTGAAGTTTCTCCAGCAGCGGTTAACATGGTTAGCGCCAGACGACCAGTGTCTGAATTTGGCGAACTAGAGACATAGCTGACGAAGCAAAATGGGGGCATCGAAGTTCCTCCAAGAACCGAAAGCCTCAAAGAATATCTCTGGAATTGCCACGAGAGAAATGGTGGTAAGCAATGGATGTGTCCAAGGTGTTCGATCATGCTGAATCGAAGGGTCGAAGCCAACTTCGAAAGGGTTCGACGTGAAAGGTGGGATCACCCAGGAAGGGAGCCAAATCCCCTACTACAACTGTACCCAAAGATGGAGGAAAGCTTGGTGGGATTTTTGGTCAGATGCCACAAAGAAAACACTGAAGTTGCTCTCTGCCCAAGATGTGGGGCAGTCTATGACGAAATGCTAGCACAATCATTCGAACGTGTATATTGCTACATGAGTCAAGAAACTCAAGGGTTGCGTCCCAACCTGTACGGTTTCGACATACAGACTCCAACAAAGAGGCCTGATAGCCCACACCCCAGAACTCGAAGGGTAACTTTCAGAATCCCTGCAGATGCGCCAAGGGATAGGTGGGTGCAAGCTGATGCAAGAACCAACAAATGGCGAAGTTGGGACCAAGGTGGTAGAACTGCAATGGCATATAGGAAACAATTTCAAAGATCAAATCGAGAGGCGTATCGTTTGTTAGAACAAGATTTGTTCTGATCAATTATCTGAGTTTTGATGATAACAATAATATGAATTTTGCTTAAGATAATATGGTACTCTAATCCAATGCAATTTCCTTTTCAGGAAATATATAAAGAGTACGCATAATTCAGCGCTCAGAAGCTTTGTCTCAAAGGGTTCAGCATGCAACATCAGAACATGGTCTGGCAAGACATCAGAAGATGGTCGAAGCAGAATCAGAACATGGGTCTATGGAAGCATCAGAAGAACATGAGGTCAGAAGCACTGAAGTTCTGATGGTATCACGCTCAGAAGCACTTCAAGGTCAGAAGATCAGAAGATGCTTTGCACCAAGCTGTTTGACTCTGATGATATTCAAACGTTGTATTCACAAACATCAGATCAGAAGGAAGTACAAGTGGCAGGCTACGCTGACTGACAAAAGGAACGTTAAAAGCTATTAAAGGCAACGTCAGTAGACACAGCGTGAACAAGGCTCGAGGTAGTTGACAAAAGCGTATAACATTAAATGCGATGCTGTACGGAACACGCAAAGCATTAAATGCACTCAACGATCATCTTCTCCAACGCCTATAAATATGAAGTTCTGATGAGAAGCAAGGTTAACCAATTTTGTAACGATCCTGAACAAAACAACTCATATTAACTTGCTGAAACTCTGTTCTACTCAAAGCTCAGAATCTTCATCTTCATCAAAGCTCACTACATTGCTGTTGTAATATATTAGTGAGATTAAGCTTAAACGTTAAGAGAAATATCACAGTTTGTGATTATAGCTTTTAAGAAGCAATTGTAAAACTCTTAGATTTGATTACATTAAGTTGTAAGGAACTAGAGTGATCGTGTGGATCATAATACTCTAGGAAGTCTTAGAGGTTATCTAAGCAGGTTGTAACTAGAGTGATCGTGTGGATCAGAATACTCTAGAAAGTCTTAGAGGGTATCTAAGCAGTTGTTCCTGGAGTGATCAGTGTGTGATCAGAAGACTCTGGAAGACTTAGTTGCTGACTAAGTGGAGAACCATTGTAATCCGTGCGATTAGTGGATTAAATCCTCAGTTGAGGTAAATCATCTCTGCGGGGGTGGACTGGAGTAGTTTAGTTAACAACGAACCAGGATAAAAATAACTGTGCAATTTATTTTTATCTGTCAAGTTTTTAAAGCTACACTTATTCAAACCCCCCCTTTCTAAGTGTTTTTCTATCCTTCAATTGGCATCAGAGCGCCGGTTCTAAGGTGCAAGCACTTAACCGTGTTTAGAAAAGATTCAGGAAGAGAAAAACGCTTCAGTAAAAGATGGCTGATGAAACTGCAAAGTCTACATCTACATCTGGCTCTGCTGAGCAACACAACGGTAACAATGGTTATACTAGACCGCCGGTATTTGATGGTGAAAACTTTGAATACTGGAAAGATAAACTGGAAAGTTATTTTCTTGGTCTAGATGGTGATCTATGGGATCTTCTGATGGATGGTTACAAACATCCGGTAAATGCCAGTGGCGTAAAGCTGACAAGGCAAGAAATGAACGATGATCAGAAGAAGCTTTTCAGGAATCATCATAAATGCAGAACTGTTTTGCTGAATGCTATCTCTCATGCTGAGTATGAGAAGATATCTAACAGGGAAACGGCCTATGACATATATGAGTCCTTGAAAATGACTCATGAAGGAAATGCTCAAGTCAAGGAGACTAAAGCTCTCGCTTTAATCCAGAAGTATGAAGCCTTCAAGATGGAGGATGATGAAGACATTGAAAAGATGTTTTCAAGATTTCAAACTCTTACTGCTGGATTGAGAGTTCTTGACAAGGGATACACCAAGGCTGATCACGTAAAGAAGATCATCAGAAGCTTACCCAGAAGATGGGGTCCTATGGTGACTGCATTCAAGATTGCAAAGAATCTGAATGAAGTTTCTCTGGAAGAGCTCATCAGTGCCTTGAGAAGCCATGAAATAGAGCTGGACGCAAATGAGCCTCAAAAGAAAGGTAAGTCTATTGCATTAAAATCCAATATCAAGAAATGCACTAACGCTTTTCAGGCTAGAGAAGAAGATCCTGAAGAATCAGAATCTGAAGAAGAAGATGAACTGTCCTTGATCTCCAGAAGGCTAAATCAACTCTGGAAGAACAAGCAAAGGAAGTTCAGAGGCGTCAGAAGTTCAAAGAAATTTGAACGTGGAGAATCTTCTGATGACAGAAGATTTGACAAGAAGAAGGTCATGTGCTATGAATGCAATGAGCCTGGACACTTCAAGAATGAATGTCCAAAACTTCAGAAGGAAAATCCCAAGAAGAAGTTTCATAAGAAGAAAGGTCTTATGGCAACCTGGGATGAGTCAGAAGATGATTCAGACTCTGAAGATGAGCAGGCTAACTGTGCGCTGATGGCGACAGAAGATGACGGATCAGAATCTACATCAGAATCAGATTCTGAAGAGGTATTTTCTGAACTTACTAGAGATGAGTTAGTTTCCGGTCTAACTGAACTTCTGGAATTCAAGTCTCAGATTAGTCTCAAATACAAAAAGCTGAAAAAGCTATTTGAATTTGAAACAAAGAAGCTTGAGTTGGAAAATTCTAAATTAAAAGAAAAACTTTTAAAATTATCCAATAATGTTGGATCTCCTTCTGATTCAGAAAAATCCACTCCTAGTCTAAACCATATTCTGAAAGAATATGATTTAAGTTTCAGGAAGTTCTTATCTAGAAGTATTGGCAGAAGTCAGCTAGCTTCTATGATATATGCTATGTCTGGAAACAAAAGAGTAGGCATTGGTTTTGAGGGTGAAACCCCATACAAACTTGAACCTGTTGATGAAATGAAATTCACATACAAGCCATTGTATGATCAGTTCAAGTATGGCCACTCCCATGATATTAGGCACACTTCACATGCTCAAAGTTTTCACATAACACACACCAAAAAGCATGTGACACAACCTAGGAAATATCATGAAACTCACATTAAAAATTATCATGCTGTTCCTCCTATTGCTTACAATGTTAAACCCAAGTTCAATCAGAACTTGAGAAAATCTAACAAGAAAGGACCCAAGAAGATGTGGGTACCAAAGAAAAAGACTATTTCTTTTGCAGATTCTCTTGGCGACAAAGAAGATAAAAGTCAACATGTCATGTCACCTGGACTCAAGTTGGTCTCAACACTTGAAGGGAAGAAGTTTTGTCTTATCAGAAGCTGCAGAACAAAGAAGTGAATCTCCAGAAGCTGTGTATATCAGAAGTAATGGATCAGAAGATCATTCAGATTTATATCAGCACACTTCAGAAGGAGTGTTTCCAGAAGAGAAACTTGATCAATTCAGAAGCAGTGATCGGAATCATAAGGCGTAAAGCCTATTGAATATTTCACACCTGTCATCCATTATCTAATGATGAACACGTGTCTCTATGGTCAGTACGAAGCGTGCAGTTGAAAAGACGCCGACCTAGGTAACTGTGTTAAATCATTTCATTTACCATGCTATCTCTCCTAATGTCATTTCTCATTTAATGCAAAATGATTTAAATTATTTTCAAATCTTTTAAATAGCCCGCTTCAACTTCATTCTTTTCTCCTTCTCTCTATTTTGTTGAACATTTTTTTCGCTGCATCTGTTTTTCTTTTTCAAACCCTAGTCTTTGTTCTAATCTTACGACATAATCATCATGAACTCTTCCTCTTGTTCATCTTCCTCAAAAGAAAGACTTACTTCTTCACAAATCCTTCTACGAAATTATGAATATGCTCCTTTGAAAACTTGCTTGATACCCACGAAGGACTTGGAGGTTTTATGTGAAACTGCTGTGGACTTAAACAATCTTAAAGCGAATGGCTTTAAGTGTGATGCAAGAATCCTTGAGCAAGGATGGTCCAAGTACCTTAATAGATTGGTTGGTCCAATTTATCCTGATCTTGTGAAGGATTTCTGGGTACATGCAACGGTTACCCCAACGGCCATCATTTCATTCGTGCTAGGGCATGAAGTGGTTATCTCTGAAAAACTGATCAGGAAGCTATACAATCTGAATGATGAAGAAGGTTGGTCTGGTTTTCGACATGCATCTGTTGATTGGTCGATAGTTGAAAAACAAATCTCTCAGTCTTCTGGGATTGACTCGAATAACACAGGCACCTTGAGGCCATTCTATAGAGTATGGGCTGAGATTATTCTGGGTTCTCTTCACCACAGAAAAAGGATGCTCTCCTCTTCTTACATCAGTCCAGATCACAAGCACACTCTTTTCTGCATTGGCAAAAAGACTAAGATCAACATTTCTCACATTTTGTTTGAGAATCTGAAGACTTCAATCTTTGAGTCAAGAGAAGAGGAAAGGTCGAAGTACCCTCATCTTTCAAGAACGACTATTCTGTTTGGAAGAATGATTTCAGACATTCTTACTGAAAGCAAAGTGCTGGACTCCATCAGAAAACTCAATGCATCCCATTTGCTTGGAGTAGTTCAAGGTCCCATTTTTAATGGTGTGGATTTGTTCAGATTAGAACTCATTCAAAATGTACCTTCTGTGTGCCCAAGCTTTCCTGACATTCTCTCAAGAAGAGTTGCTGTTGAAGGTTTTGCCTCCTTGTTTCAAGAAGAACTGCATCAGGTTGTCAAGTCTTACCTGGAAGATTGTGTTAGGAAGCAATCAGATATTGATCCTGCTTGGATCCGTGGCAGAGTACTTCCGTCCAAGGCTGACCTTTTGAAGAAGGATTAAAAGGAACAAAAGGCTAGGATTAAAAGAAAAGCCCGAGAAGATGAGGCTGAGAAAGCCAAGAAGTTGAGGGTCACCTATGATCCTGACAAGGTGGACTCTGAAGAACGAAGAGATAAAAGGATCAGAGATTCCTTTCGCAGAACCAGATCTTCTTCTTCTGTACAAATCTCCAGACAGGTTTTTACTCCACCTCCTTCTGTCCCTAAACCATCTTTCCAATCACCTCCATCTGAACCAAAAATAAACTTCACCTTACCAAATCCTTCTCCATCATCCTTCTCCTCTCCCATTCTAAACCCCACACCTTTAAGTATTCTTCCCCCAACTCCTTCTGATAAATCTTTCTCACCAATTCCCTTTACAAATACTCCATCCTCTTCTCAATCTATCATTTCTGATATTCCATCCTCATCAATCATTCTCTCAGATATCCCTTCTTCCTCATCCACTGCACCTCCACCTTCTATATCCCATCCCTTACCTACCAGAAAATCCAAACCTTACTGTCTTCTCTACCCTGACTACAAATTCACCTTCAATCCGCCTGAACCTGAACCCTATACCTACCTGGAACTTTTCAGACATGAGGTGATTAGCAGTCTAGACCTTCTGAAGGATGCATTTCTAAATGGTCTGGATGATGTTTCTACAAGAAATCTCTGGAGAAGATTTCGCAAGGATTTTCAAGTAGAAGCAATGGGAGTACAGAAAAGACTAGTGGCTGCTGCCCCTGGTTACCCTGGTTACCTTCTAGAGGATGATAATGGTATATACTACCATCCTCTCAGAAATTGTGTTGCTGCTGAAGAGAAGCCCTTCTTGGATGAGATGGAACAATTAAGACTGGCTGCTGAAATGGAAGCAAATCCATGCAGGGATATCGTTATCTTTATTCCTGATTATCCTGTTCTGCTCGGAGACTTCAAGACTCTCTTTGACTATCTGAGGGAAAACCCTTCTGAGAAAGATCCAAGCTTGGTCATTCCAGAAGTTGTTGACCCACCAGAAGTTGAAGGTCCTTCTGCCCCCAGGAATCTAGCTGCCATTCTTCAGGCTCTTGAGAATGGAGATTCTGAAATTCCTGCTGCAGAATATGGAGATGTGATCGCGACTTTACGTGTCTATAAATCTGATAACTGCAAGTGCACAGTCGTGTCGTGTAGTTTTAAAAGATATCGAATCCACAGGGACTATGAATCGATCTACCGCTATCTAAGGTTACTATGTAAAGCTAGGAGTACTAAAATTTCGATTGTTCCTAAGGGAAAGTGATTGTGAGAAAATAAAGAATAATAATAAAAGACAGGTATCAGTATGTATTTCGTTTAACTAGAGGTAATCCGAAGGTTCATTGGCTTTTGCATAATTAAAAATCTTTACTAATTCCAATTGATTAAAAATCCTCGTCTCAAACTTTCGCTCTGTTGATTCAGACTACTATCCTAATCCTAATGTACGCTTTCGCCATCCCATTAGATTTTAGAAGAGTTTTTTGGAAACAATGTAATTAATAAAATGCCTATTTTACGAGGTTGTTATCTATTTAAATCTCCTAACCTCAAACTTTCGCTCTGTTGACTCGGAGCAAGCTAATACCCCTAACGTACGCTTTCGCCATCCCGCTCGAGTGTAAAAACAATTTTTGAAAATAAATAAGTTCCAATTAGTTTTAATACGCTTTCGCCGTCCTTAAAACTAATGTCCTATGTCTACTATCCAGTTAAAGATCTCAAACTTTCGCTCTATTGATTTTAACCTTTGACCGTCCTAAGCCCTCAAACTTTCGCTCTATTGGTTTTAAGACTTACTAATTAAATTAGACATACGAACCAAAAATAAGTGATAATTAATAAAACATAATTTAAGCCAATTTATTTCGGATCCCTACGGTTAACTTACTTTACATACCGACACCTTTAGTATTTTAGCCAGACATATTAATACGATTAAACATACATATATCGGTTCGGTTCATAATAATAAGCATATTAAATGGCATATAATATATCATGCAAATAAATAATATAAATAAGGCGGTAAATAAAAACCTGAATTAAAATAAATCTGAATTGAATTGAATCTTGAAGTACTCGAACTTCCACCACAGGTTGGCTGGATCGTTCTTCGGAATTTAAATGGCAGAAAATAAAAACAAGGAAATAAAGCGATAAATCTAACGTAAGGCTAGATCTATGAAAAGTTCACAACAATTTCCAGTGTAGAAATCGTTGTGAGAAAATAAACGGTTAAATGAAAGCAGAATAAGGAAAAGCAGTTCGCGGTACAATTTCGGCAGCACTTCGTTGGCAGGAAATCGGACAGATTGAAGTGAGATAGCAGGTCCTATTTATAGGAGGGGATTTGCAGTTGGAATCCGTGAATTTCTGACTGGGACTTGGAGACGTGCGTCTCCGATTCTTCAGGGAGGCAGCTGACTGACTTGAGACGTGCGTCTCAAGTGGAGATTCTTTAGGGAGGTGGAGACGTGCGTCTCCCCTTTGCTGAGGTGGCAGAGACGTGCGTCTCTGCTTACTAGTGTGGCCTGGGTTGCTTTCCTTCGTGGGCTGGATTGCTCTTTTGGGCCTTTTGGGTCCTAATTGCACCCCTCTTTCGCTTCAGCACTCCTTTTTCATCTTTTAGGCATAAATATTGGTCATTTAAGCTCTATTTTCTTTCCTTTTCGCAAATAGTCGAAATTGAAGTGTAAAACCTGAAATAAAGCAAATACACGCGTAATATCATAATAAATTAACATAATAAACGGAAAATGCTATAAATATCTATGGATTTTAGGCTAAATATACGATATAAAATCGTGTTATCAAATTCCCCCAGACTTGAACCTTTGCTTGTCCTCAAGCAAAATAAGAAGATAAAGATAAATGAAACACACTTCCACCACGTCGTTCAGTCATACTTAGCTACATAGTGTTCTTATTCGGAAATAACGAATCTAGCAATAAACCTATAGTAACAACACTAAACAACTCCCAGTATGCATACCAATCCGAATCATGCCATTATAGCTCGACCTATTTGACTTGTCATCATGTTTCACCCTTTTCATTCGCGCGCAATCACATTAAGCCCATTATCCTGACACGCACATAGCAGAGTAGTCGGTTAGTGACTATGATCCTTCTCATGGAGTTCTGGCACAATAAGTGGTATACTCCTTAGCATTCACATGTAGATTGTGGGGAATCGGACAATAGTCCTTCCTACCAAGTTCAGTACCAGATGACTTCTGAACCAATCGACAGTGAGTTTTTAAATTCTTTGTATTTGAGATTTGCGACCGTTAGGTTAAATGATCTTGTGAGGATCACCTTACTTAGTAGGCACATTTCTTCTTATGGTTAAGCACATAATTATTATGAGGATCATACACTTATATTCATCGACTCTCTGCGTAGTTTGTATCTAAGACGGTGCCGACTGCTAGAATAAACTACTAAGGGTTATTTCAAAACTTAAAGTCGATGGTTTTGGTATAACGGGTATTCAAATCGGTTACGCATACTCGGGGGTTTTAGAGTGTTGCGACAATAAGGATATTGACTAAATTCAGTTTCAGTGCGTTGAGTGTTTGATTAGCTTCGTATTTCTCGAACATGTGGGGTTTGCGTTTATCGTTTAGGAGCAAAAATTTTTTGTTATGGCTCAAGAAAGTGGAAGAAATTGAAATAACTACGGAATTATACATATAAGACTTAAATTCCATAAATATTCTTTATTGAATTAGAAAAACATTACAAGGAAGGGAAATAACTGAAGGGAAAAATAAAACTAAAGGAAATAGAAATAATACGACTCCCCCAGACTTAGATGATGCAATGTCCTCAGTGCATAAGAACTACTCCTCATTGTTGCGGTTGCGAGAACTGCTTGCGCCTCTTGTACGAACACGGCGACGTCTATCAGGAGAGTCATTAACACGAATGTCAAGATCATGCAAATATGTGGCAATTTCAGCGTATTGACTTTCGTTCCTAATAGCATAGTCACGGTGCTCCTGTTGCATCTCTCGGATGAGCCTAATTGTTTCAGTTTGGTTTGTCTGCATAGCTTGAACGAGTTGATCTTGGCGTTGAATAGCAGCATACATGGCTTCAAGAGTGATAGGCGGAGGGTTGTTTGGAGGAGGTTGGTTGACATCAGCTTGCCCTTGGTTGAGTTCTTCTTCATTTGCATCCATAGGTTCATTAGGATGTTCTTGTTGGTCATCTTGAGGGTTGTCTTCAATAAGCCTCCAACGTTGAACATAACGGATGTTAATTCTTTCAGGACAAGGAAGGATGACATAAGGAATAAGAACTTTGTTGACGACCAAAGTGTATCGGCCATCATGGCGGGGTGAAACCAAGTGGGAATCGCGGCAGTAGGTGAGATCGAGTGACTGAGCAGGCTTCATGAGATGAGAGAGTGATAGGAGCTCGTCACCAAGACCTAAAGCACAGGCCAAGGTAGTAATAATGCCTCCAAGCAAGAATGGATTTGTAGCGGGGGCGTTAACTAAACCTTGGATGTGTTGGAACATAAACGGTGCGGCATTGAAACGGATATTGTTAAGCGCACAGTAAAGGAAAAATAATTCATTTTGGTTTACCTTGTGGTTGTTGGATCTCGCAAAAATAATATGCCCCAAGACACGTTGAAAATAACGTATAGCGGGGTTTTGAATGTGAGAAGCATGGAGAGCTCTCCAACCGGTAGGATTTTCTCCAGTGAGATGGAACCAAAATTCAAAAGCGAGATCCTCCCAGGATCGACCATTGAGTGCTTGAAAGATTGAGCGGTGAGCAATTGGTGCATGATTAAAATGCAAATATGAAGCTACGACATCTTGATCTAGAGCATATTCACGGTTGAACATCCGGAATTGGATGCTACCGGTTGAGAATGGTTGATTAGAGGGAGTGTCGTAGTTGAAGGAACTCAAAAATTCTAAGACGAGCGGCTCATAAGTAGGTACGGGTTCGGTACAAAGATGGTGGAGGCTAGATTTAGTGAGCAAACGGGTGACACCATCAATGAGACCCAAAGTTTCTAGACACTCGGTGTTCACAAATTTTGTGGGAACAACCGAACGTTCGTAGAAGGCGACATATTTTGTTCGTTGAGCATCATCTCGGAAGATAATGTTTGAAAGGTCGGGAGGTGGTCGCTCGGGACGCTCACTACGGATTAATGAACGTGGAGGCATGGTGAGTATGGAAATGAAAAATAAAAATGTAGTGTAGAAGAGTAGAGAATGGTATGATAGTTGTGAGGAAGAAGAGTGGTGGTGGTGTGGTTTTATAGTGAGGTTTGAAAATGGGGTGGTTAATGGAGAATTAAAATGGATTAATGGTGGTGTTTGAAGTTTGAATAGAATAGAAAAATGGGAAATGAATGGAGTTTAAGAGGTGAATGATGGAGGATGAATGAGGTTAATGGAGTTTAAATGGAATAAATAGGGGAAGAATGAGGAGAATGAATTTTGAAATTCAAATTCAAAATTCAAGAGGGAGAGAAGAATGGTCTGCGTGGTCAAATGCAGACTGCTGGCCTTGGGAGACGCGCGTCTCAGGCAGTCAGTCTGCTGGGGGACAGGGCATGGAGACGTGCGTCTCCTGTCCTTGCATGCTGAGGTCTGGTCCCACAGAGGTGGAGACGTGCGTCTCCTAGCTTAGGGGGGTGATCTCCACGCATGCAGTGGTCAAGACAAGTTCTGACAGATAGCAATAAGTATGGGATACTAGTTCAGAACAGTGTCATTGTTTCATACTTTAAACAGCAAAAAAAAATAGACTGAGTGAGAGATATGCATTCATGAATATATAGCAATCAGACAGCAGAATATTATAACACAGCAGCAGTAGTGAATAAAATATTGCATTTAAAATTAAACCAGTACTGAGTGTTAACAGAAGCAGAAAGCAAAAGTGCAGAAAAAATGTAAATCTAAACTAGGAATAGAAATTACTAAAACTAGAAATAAAATCTAATAGTCTAATACGGTAACATCTAGCCACGTCTATTGTTGTTCTGATTAGACTGAATGTGTTTGAAAACTTCGTCGAACTGAGCATTTACGGTGTCGATAAAATCGAAGAAATGCATTTGCAAAGTGTGTAGCTCGTTGCGCACATGTTGTATATCTTGTTGTAGCGCAGTGATGGCTTGCTCGTGCGTATTCAGATTAGGCATTCTTTGATTCACCGATGCGGTAGATGCAGCGGGTTGTTGTTGCTCGACCTCGGCATCAGTCATATCAACAGTGTGATCATCAACGGAATCTTCAGAACGAGTTTCAGGCTCATACTCAGATACAGGTTCATCAATAGGAAGAGGTTCATAATCAGGAATGGGTTCATCAACAGGAAGAGGTTCATAATAACCAGGAGGTGTTTCAGGTTCAGATTCAGATGCAGGCATTTCCTCATCAAAATGTTCATAAGCTTGAGGGGTTTCAGGTGATGGCTCTCTCTCAGGAATCTGACCATAGTAAAGCCAGTTGGTAGGGTTGTGCACACTTGTCCTAGGATTCGGTAAGGTGAACTAATACCAAACTTTGTTATCAATGAGCAATTCAAAACGATCAGGTCCAAGATTACCGATGATACCTCGATTAAAGCAGAAATTGATGTCCATAGAGGTATGGGTACCAAAAGGTGTCAATCTAAGCAAAGGCACTCTCATTCCTATGGCATTAGCAATCATAGTGACAAATCCGCCGATCCTAATGGGTGAAACTTCGTCTTGCGTGATGCGCTCGAAGTTTGTTAGCATGAATGCGATGGCATTGACCGGGCGATTCTGAGATGTACAAAACATGATGAACAACTCTTCTCTAGTAACTTCAGTGACATTATCTGGTTTGCCAAAAATATAGTGAGCAAGGATCTTGTGAAAGTAGCGGAAAGCAGGATTGTGGATGTTCTCAGATTGAAATTCATTCTCTTCAGGGTTGTCGTTTCCAGTGATCTTGCCCCAGTATTTTTCCAACTCCCAGTATGGAAGATTTTCTTCAGCTACTTGGGCGTATGCATCAGGTCCATGAGGTAGTTCTAACATTTCAGCAAAATCTCGGATGCAGAAATTAAACTCCATACCAAAAAGTCTAAAGAGAATAACTCCTTTTTTCAGTCCTTGTCCACAGTTTGGAAGATAGGTCAGGGAGCTCAAGAATTCCAGAGTGAGCTTCCGATAAGTGCTAAACTTGCGGAACAAGTGAGAACCAGTCCAACCGATTTGGTTAAGCAGGTGTAGGATACTTTCTTCGATACCAAGCTTCACCATAGTTGGTTGGTGAGGATAGCAAGTCAACTCCATGTGTCTTCCAGCCAGCTTGTTAAATCTTGCTTCTTGTCCTCTACCACGGAACACAACTTCCATATTATCAGCTTCTTGCATCGTAGTTAGTAGTTAAATGAAAAACCTAGAAGTTGAAAATATTGAGATTAAGTTAGAACTAGGCTAGTATTCATTTTTTTTAAAAATAAAATTAAATAAAACAAGTTATAATAATAATTATAATTATAAAAAGGAAGTATTTTCTCGAATGAAGAAAGCGGCTATAATTATAAAAGTTATTATAAGATGTATGAAAAATAGTAAGAAAATTAAAATCTAGAATAATTAAAAATAGAATAGTTAAATGAAAATTAAAGATTAAAAAATTTTAAAAATAAAATAAAATAAAATAAAAAATAAAAAGAATAAATAAATGTGGGTTGTCTCCCACCAAGCGCTTTGTTTAATGTCGTAAGCTCGACGATTTTAAAATAGAAAACTATTTTTTCGAAAGAGCGGGCAGTTCGTCAAGTTTAAAAACTTCGATGTTTTCATCGTATTCGAGATGATGGAAATACTTAAGACGTTGCCCATTTACGACAAAAGGTTTGACGGTTTCTCCTTTGATTTCTATCGCTCCACTCGGAAATATGTTAGTTATTTCGAAAGGGCCAGACCATCTAGATCGTAACTTACCAGGAAATAATTTTAGTCTAGAATTAAATAGAAGCACTTTATCGCCTATGCTAAAATTTTTCCTAGATATACGCTTGTCGTGCCATTTTTTCGTTCGCTCTTTATAGATTTTGGCGTTTTCGTAAGCGTCTTGTCTAAGTTCTTCTAATTCGTTTATGTCTAGAAGTCGTTTCTCACCAGCGGCAGTGTAGTTTAGGTTTAAGTTCTTAATGGCCCAATAGGCTTTATGTTCTAACTCTACTGGTAGGTGGCATGATTTTCCATAAACGAGTTTGAATGGGGTAGTTCCTATTGGAGTTTTGAAAGCTGTTCTATAAGCCCATAAAGCTTCATTTAACTTGGTTGACCAATCTTTCCTAGATATAGCAACAGTTTTCTCCAATATTTGTTTTATTTCGCGGTTAGATACTTCTACTTGACCGCTTGTTTGTGGATGATATGGTGTGGCTATTCGATGATTTACTCCATATTTTCGAAGGAGTTTCTCAAGTATTCTTGAAATGAAATGGGAACCACCATCGCTAATTACCAATCTTGGCACACCGAACCTAGGAAAGATGACGTTTTTGAAAAGTTTGATAACTACTCGTGTATCGTTTGTAGGAGAAGCAATAGCTTCTATCCATTTTGAAACGTAATCGACGGCTACGAGTATATATTGATTTCCAAACGATGACGGAAACGGTCCCATGAAGTCTATTCCCCAGACGTCAAATATTTCTACTTCAAGAATGCCTTTTTGAGGCATTTCATCGCGTCTTGAAATGTTTCCAGTTCGTTGGCATCTATCACAGCTTAGTACAGCAAAATAGACGTCTTTCCACAGGTTGGGCCAGAAAAGTCCAGATTGAAGGATTTTGGCGCAGGTTCTAGATGTGCTATGGTGTCCTCCACACGGTGCAGAATGACAGTGTGTTATTATGCTTCTTATCTCTTCCTCGGGTACACAACGTCTAAAGATTCCATCGGGGCCTCTTTTGAAAAGGAGTGGATCGTCCCAATAGTAATGTTTTAGGTCATGGAAGAATTTCTTCTTCTGTTGGTAGCTTAGATCAGGAGGAAGCACACCAGCAGCTAGGTAATTTACGAAATCTGCATACCAAGGTGCGTCAGATCGGGCTAAAGCTATTTCAGCTAATTTCTCGGTTTCAGAGTTTGGACGGTATGGTTCGAATTCATTTGCTTCTAATTGGGCGATGAGTCTTTCATAAGGGAAATCATCGTCAATTGGTACTTGTTCGGGTTTCAGATTTTCCAATCGAGAGAGGTGATCTGCTACGACATTTTCAGTGCCTTTCTTATCTTTAATTTCCAGGTCGAATTCTTGTAGTAACAAGATCCATCTCAAAAGTCTTGGTTTGGCGTCCTTTTTGGTTAGGAGGTACCTAATGGCGGCGTGGTCAGTGTATATGATTATTTTGGCTCCTACCAGGTAAGAACGAAATTTGTCTAATGCGAATACGACAGCTAATAATTCTTTTTCTGTCGTGGCATAATTCATCTGAGCTTCGTCTAGGGTTCTACTCGCATAATATATGACATGTAGTTTCTTATCCTTTCTTTGTCCTAGAACGGCTCCTACAGCATAATCACTTGCGTCACACATTATTTCGAAAGGTTCATTCCAGTCGGGAGGTTGCATAATTGGCGCAGAGATCAATGCTTGTTTAAGCGTTTGAAATGCTTCAGTGCATTTATCGGTGAAAATAAATTCGGCGTCTTTCATGAGTAGTTCAGTTAAGGGTTTGGTTATTTTAGAGAAATCTTTAATGAAGCGTCGGTAAAAACCAGCATGTCCCAGAAAACTTCTTATTTTTCTAACGGTTTTGGGAGGTTGAAGGTTTTCGATAATTTCGATTTTTGCTTTATCAACTTCGATTCCTCTATCGGATACGATGTGTCCAAGTACAATTCCTTGTCGAACCATGAAATGGCATTTTTCCCAATTAAGGACTAGGTTTACGCTTACGCATCGTTTAAGCACCATTTCAAGGTTTTCTAAACATTTTTCAAAACTTCCTCCACAGACAGAGAAGTCGTCCATAAAGACCTCCATAATTCCATCTAGGAAGTCGGCAAATATTGCCATCATGCATCTTTGGAAGGTCGCGGGTGCATTGCAGAGTCCAAAAGGCATTCGTCTATAAGCGAATGTACCATAAGGACAGGTGAATGTGGTCTTCTCTTGGTCGTCAGGGTGGATAGGAATTTGGAAAAATTCGGAGTATCCATCCAGATAACAAAAATGTGAGTGTTTAGCTAGGCGTTCGAGCATTTGATCTATGAAAGGTAAAGGGAAATGGTCTTTTCGGGTAGCTTTATTTAGCTTCCTATAGTCAATGCACATTCTCCATCCAGTTTGGGTACGTTGTGCTACAGATTCTCCTTTTGCGTTAGTGATTACAGTGACTCCTCCTTTCTTTGGTACGACGTGAACGGGGCTAACCCATTTACTATCGGATATAGGATATATTATTCCAGCTTCTAGCAGTTTTTGGATTTCCTTTTTAACCACATCGCTCATAATAGGATTTATTCGCCTTTGGTGTTCCCTAGAGGTTTTACTATCGTCTTCGAGCATAATGCGGTGCATACACAGAGAAGGGCTTATACCTTTCAGATCTGATATGTTGTATCCTAAAGCGGTAGGGTATTTTCTTAGGACATTAAGTAATTTTTCAGTCTCGGTTCGTCCTAAGTTGGCGTTCACTATAACTGGTCGGTTTAGTTCTTCGTCTAGAAATTCGTATCTAAGATCGGTAGGAAGTGTCTTCAGCTCTATAGCAGGTTTCTTAGGTCCAGGTATAGGATCAGGGGTTAAAGCTAAGCATTCACTCAGGTGGTTATCTTGATATTCCTCACGCCAGTTGTCATCTTCAAAAATTGGCGGCATAGGAATTCTTAGGATTTCGGTTTCCTTATTTGGTTCGGATTTTATTTCCTTGACATGTTAGACGCTGGCCTAAAGATCTAGAGGGGGGGGGGGGTGAATAGATCTCACTAAGTTTTTAAGGATTTTTCTACTGACTCGAGCGAAAGCGGTTCTGAATCGACTTGCGTCTATTCTGGACCGCTATTGCAAAGGTCGTATGTGTTTCAAAACCAAAGAGTAAGTGGAATTGAGGGTGAAGTAATATGATAGCTAAACAATACGTTTAACAACTGAAATCCAATTAACTTCTAGATTGACAACTTTGATTTGCAATGCAGTAAGATTGGATTAAGCAAAAACACAAACACTTGGTGCTTATAACCAATTATGAACAGAAAGTAAAAGAGAAAGTAAAAGCGACAAGAACACGATATTTGTTTAGGCAGTTCGTCGATCGTCCTCGCTACGACTACGTCTGCCCCCAATTCCAAATTGAAATTGGGTAATCTTTCATTAATGTTGAAAGTAGTATATACAAAGAAGATAACAAAGCGATAAACGATAAACCAATTATGTCGATCCTTTGAATCTTCTTCCCCCTTAATCTTGAGCCAGATCAAGGTTATCCAAGAGCTTCACTTTGATTCCCTTCTGCAGTGTCTTGATTCCTTGAACTCCCCGTTCCTCAATCGTTACACTCAGCCGAATCCTCAATGAACGCCTCTTGATAAAAACCCCCAAGAACCACCTGTCGTGGAGGACAAAACCCGCAGATTTTATTCACCAACAAACCCCACAAACCTTCACCCACTAGGAATCTTCAATTCCGTTCCATGGACGTTATCGAACTCATCACTAACCCGCAACGCAAGAATGATTATGTGTAATTGTGTTGGAGATGATGAAGAACGAAGATGAGAAGCGTTTATGTATCTTTCAGTCGTTGGTGTTACTTGAATAATTACCCTTGCACAATATATATGATTGCATAACAGTTAGAACCAAGAAAAGCTGATTTTTGAACTTTCTTGATCAGTTAGGTCGACCACTTGTAGTGCTTAGGTCGACCTAACAGAGCTTGCAGAATTTTGCTCCCAGTTAGGTCGACCTGTTGAAGGAGTAGGTCGACCAGAATCCTCTTCTGATGCATTCTGGGGACATTTTCACAGATTAGGTCGACCTAGTTGCCATGTAGGTCGACCTAGCAGACTGATATGAAGATTTCTTTGTTTTGAGTCGACCTAAATGGTCTGTGAGTCGACCTAGCAGAGGTATATGGATTTTCCTTCATTTTAGGTCGACCTAGGTTGACAGTAGGTCGACCTAACTGCTGATTTTCTGCATTTTTCATGTCCAGCTTGTGTTGAGTCGACTTATATGCATAGTGGATCACCTTGTGCTTTCATGAGTGATCAAATGCTTTGCTTTTCTGATTCCTCCTTGTTGTTTGAATGCTCATTTGAGTTTGCCATAAATCAAAAACATCTTTGAGTGTAATCTTGTATTCACATACTCCCCCTTTTTGATGATGGCAAACCAATAGTCAAAAGCTTTGGTAGTAAGTGACACAGACTCAACAAGGCTCCCCCGTACATCCAGCAGCTATCTCCCCCTTTGTCAACATCAAAAAGAGAAAACAGGAGAATAGAAGAGTAACAAGAGAATCATAGATAATAATGCTAGCATGTATAGTATAGTAGGTAAAAGGTAGTTAATGGTAGAATGAGACACATATGTGAGCAGGAGCAGTTTTTTATGCATGAGGTCACTATAAGCATGTTAATTGATAGCATATTATAGTATCAATAATATTTTTGGAAGTGAACACCACTTATGTTACCGCTTTTTCAATATGACGCCTGGCTTGATGATGAGCTACCTTTATGCTAAAAAATTGTTAGCAAGACAAATAGATATATATATAAAGTAAAGAAATAATATTAAGAGAAAACAACCGTAATTAGCCCAAATTAGAGATATCGAGTATCCCTAATTCCCTACGAATGTTGAAGTATTGCTCCGTTGCTAGCGGTTTGGTGAAGATGTCAGCTAGTTGCTTCTTGCTTTCTACATGTTCAAAAGTAACGTCTCCTTTCTCTACATGATCTCGTAGAAAGTGATGCCTTATTTCAATATGTTTGGTACGTGAGTGTAAGACAGGATTTTTACTCAAGTTTATGGCGCTTGTGTTGTCGCACATGATAGGTATGTGATCAAGCTTTATACCAAAGTCAAGAAGTTGTTGCTTGAGCCATAATATTTGTGCACAGCAGCTTCCAGCAGCTACATATTCTGCCTCAGCAGTGGATAATGCAACCGATACTTGTTTCTTACTATGCCAACTTATTAATGAGTTTGAGAATAGATGACACGTTCCACTAGTGCTTTTTCTATCGGATTTGCAGCCAGCAAAATCTGAATCGGAGAATCCTACCAAATGACACTCATTTCCTTTTGGATACCATAGACCATATGTAGTAGTTCCACGTAAGTATCGCAGAATTCTTTTGACAGCTTTCAAGTGAGATTCTTTTGGACAAGATTGATATCTTGCACACATACACACACTAAACATAATGTCTGGTCTTGAGGCAGTAAGATACAATAGTGAACCTATCATACCTCGGTATACTTTCACGTCAACCTCTTTACCTTTCTCATCTTTGTCTAGATTTGTATTTGTTGCCATAGGTGTGTCAATTTCCTTTGCTTCACTCATTCCAAATCTTTTGAGCAGCTCCGTACAATATTTAGTTTGATTCACAAACGTTCCATGACTGAGTTGCTTGATTTGTAGGCCAAGGAAGAAATTTAGCTCACCCATGAGACTCATCTCAAATTCACTCTGCATAAGCTTAGAAAAGTCTTTGACAAGTTTTGCATTAGTGGACCCAAATATAATATCATCTACATAAATTTGGACTAAGAGAATATCCTTATCTTTTCTTT